>NC_053023.1:452780296-453080296 GCF_003073215.2 Triticum urartu | reverse complement strand
CCCCTAACTGCACTGTAGGGTACGACACCAGCATCTTCAAAGTCTTCAGAATGGATTATTGACAGTGGGTGTACAAATCACATGACTGGCAAAAGAAGCCTTCTTATGGACTCAACCTTACGTCCATCCGACAAGAGCCACATCACATTTGCTGACACAGGTAAAAGTAAGGTATTGGGTCTAGGTAGAGTTGCAATCTCAAAGGATCAACACATGGATAAAGTCATGCTTGTTGAATCCCTTGGCTTCAACTTAATGTCTGTCTCAATGCTTTGCGATTTGAACATGATCGTAATGTTTGGAAAATATCGTTGCCTAGTACTAATGGAATCTGACAAGTCTCTAGTGTTTGAAGGGTATCGAAAAGATGATTTGTACGTGGTAGATTTCTCAGCAGGTCCACAACTTGCAGTATGTCTTCTTGCAAAAGCTTCAGAATGCTGGCTTTGGCATCGGAGGCTTGGGCATGCTGGCATGAGGAACCTCCACACCCTTGCGAAGAAGAAGCATGTCATAGGCATCGAGGGCGTCAAGTTCAAGAAAGATCACTTATGCGGTGCCTGTGAAGCAGGGAAGATGACAAGGGAAAAACATCCTTCGAAGACAATCATGACTACCACTCAACCCTTCGAACTGCTCCACATGGATCTTTTCGGCCCCACTCACTACTCAACTTTTACTACTACTGCTTGCCTCTATGGCTTCGTCATTGTTGATGATTACTCTAGATATACTTGGGTGCACATAATCCTTTACAAGACTGAAGTGCAGGATGTCTTCAGACGCTTCGCCAATCGTGCTATGAACAATTTTGGCGCCAAGATAAAACACATCAGAAGTGACAATGGCACTGAATTCAAGAACACTGGCCTTGATACATACCTTGATACCTTGGGCATCACACATGAATTCTCAGCTCCGTACACGCCACAGCAGAATGGCGTCGTCGAACGCAAGAACAGAACACTCATTGAGATGACCAGAACAATGCTAGATGAATACAAGACTCCAAGAAAATTCTGGACTGAAGCCATTGACACTGCATGCCATACAATCAATCGTGTTTATCTTCACAAGCTTCTGAACAATACATCTTATGAACTCCTAACTGGCAAGAAGCCAAATGTGAGTTACTTCAGAGTATTTGGCGCAAAGTGCTGGATCAAGGACCCACACCACACCTCAAAGTTTGCACCAAAAGCACATGATGGCTTTATGCTTGGATATGGAAAGGATTCGCACTCCTAAAGAGTCTTCAATCTCTTTCATTACAAAGTGGTTGAAACCGTGGATGTGTGGTTCGATGAGACAAATGGTTCACAAAGAGAGCAACTGCCAAATGTGCTAGATGAAGTTCCAGCTAGTGAATCAATCAAGCTTATGGGAACTGGAGAGATTATACCTTCTGAAGCTCATCCTGAAGAAGAACTTATCATCTCAGCACCTGATCAACATGAAGACAATGCTCAGCCTGAAGACATTCCTCCCAACAACAACACTGATTAGCAAGAGCAAAGTCTTCGCCCTGTACATCCTCGTGTTGCCAATGAAGTGCAGATTGACAGAATAATTGACAGCATCAATGCACCTGGTCCACTCACTCGTTCAAGGGCAACTCAGCTAGCAAATTTCTGTGGGCACTTCGCATTCGTATCAATATCAGAACCCAAGAAAGTTGAAGAAGCCTTCATGGAACCTGAATGGCTTCAAGCTATGCAAGAAGAGCTTCAACAGTTTGAGCTGAATAATGTATGGGAACTGGTTAAGCGTCCTGATCCACGGAAGCACAACATAATAGGCACCAAATGGATATACCGCAACAAGCAAGATGAGCATGGTCAAGTTGTCGGAAACAAAGCTCGTCTCGTTGCTCAAGGATATACTCAAGTGGAGGGCATTGACTTCGATGAAACATTTGCTCCTGTGGCTAGGCTTGAAGCCATACGCATACTTCTGGCCTATGCAAATCATCATAACATACTTCTATATCAAATGGATGTGAAAAGTGCCTTTCTCAATGGCAAGATTGAAGAAGAAGTGTATGTTGCACAACCACCGGGCTTTGAAAATCCAAAACATCCTAACATGGTATACAAGCTCAACAAGGCACTGTATGGCCTCAAACAAGCCCCTAGGGCCTGGTATGACACACTCAAATATTTCCTGAAGAGCAAAGGCTTCATACCTGGTTCCCTAGATCCCACTCTTTTCACGAAGACATATGATGGTGAACTGTTTGTGTGCCAAATATATGTGGATGACATTATCTTCGGCTGCACCAATCAGAAGTACAGTGAAGAGTTTGGATATATGATGCAAGAGCAATATCAGATGTCCATGATGGGGGAGCTGAAGTTCTTCCTTGGTCTTCAAATACGACAACAACGCAATGGCATCTTCATATCTCAAGAGAAGTATCTCAAAGATTGCCTGAAGAAGTTCGGTATGCAAGACTGCAAAGGCTTCACAACACCAATGCCAGCCAAACATCATCTAGGTCCTGACGACAATGGTAAAGAGTTCGATCAAAAGGTATACCGCTCCATGATTGGTTCTTTGCTTTATTTATGTGCATCTAGGCCAGATATTATTCTTAGTGTTTGCATGTGTGCTCGATTTCAAGCGGCACCAAAGGAGTCGCATCACTTAGCTGTGAAGCGAATTCTTCGATATTTGGCTCACACCCCAACTCTAGGATTATGGTATCCAAAGGGCTCAGAGTTTGATTTGGTTGGATTTTCGGATGCTGATTATGCTGGTGACAAAGTTGATCGCAAGTCTACATCAGGCACATGTCACTTTCTGGGACGATCACTTGTATGTTGGTCTTCAAAGAAGCAGAACTGTGTATCTCTCTCCACTGCTGAATCTGAATACATTGCTGCTGGATCTTGCTGCGCTCAGCTTCTGTGGATGAAGCAAACACTCAAGGATTATGGCATTCATCTGAAGCAAGTACCACTTTACTGCGACAACGAAAGCGCTATCAAGATTGCCAACAACCCAGTTCAGCACTCGAAGACAAAGCACATTGAAATTCGTCATCACTTTCTCAGAGATCATGTTGTGAAGGAAGACATTGATATCATACACGTCAACACTGAAAAGCAATTGGCAGATATCTTCACCAAGCCCTTGGATGAGAAGAGATTTTGCAAGTTACGGTGTGAGCTAAATATCCTGGAATCCTCAAATGTCCTGTGATCAGGCACACATCCTAACACTTATGCATATGATGACTTAGATGTGCAACGCAAAAAGTAAAGTATATCTTCAATCAATGAAGACATACATTCTAAGTGTGAATACATTAATGTGGAATTTGACTTCGAAGCGCCACGATAATTGTGCGCCGTGTCTGGGTCTAATACTTTCTCTACAGTGGGTAACGCCACCACCAAACGTTCTATTTTGAAGTGTTTCACTCATGGCGTTACCTTGCAATATCTTCACTTTTGGTTTGGCTTCGAACTCAACATGTCTTCATGATTATCTTCACTACGTTGATTATATAGATGTATACATACTAGTGTTCTGTCCTCTACAGCATTCACTTATAGCTATGTCTTCTTGGTTGAATCTTTTGAACTAAGTGAATGTGATCGGACCCTAATCTCTCTATGCTCTCTATCTCAAATTCTATCTCTCCAAGTCATATGCATTCTATTGAAACTGTCGAATGTCTTCACTGCGTCCTTGTCAGCAGAAGATATAGAGACAATCATAAAGTCCGTTTTCAATGCTCATTCCTCCACATAAAATCCGGAGAAACAGGAACAACCGCCCGACAATCCAGGCGTGCGTGGGAAGTGGAACAAACCCCAAACTTCCGCAAACAGGCCACACGTTCTTCAGATGCGAATCGCCAGGGGCACCTATGTAATAGCACAGTGCCGCCCCTGTGCCTATAAATTCACACTTACCACGGTCATTATCTCCTTCTTCCACCCTCGCACGAACCCTAGCGCCACCGCTAGCTCTCGACGACGCCGGCGACGAAGCGCTTCGCTGCCGCAACCTCTCCGACGCCGTCCTCACGCCGACCGCGGACATCGTTCTCTCCGCCGTCGCCGTAGGTGTCTTCCGTCGCCAAGTTAGGGCACGGAGGACTGAACTGCTCGGCATCATCTCCCACTCCGTCTAGCAGTTCCAAGTGTGGTAAATAAAACTTCTTTTTACAGCCCCTTTTGATCTCATGGTTCTGTCACTTTCTACCATAAGAAGTTTCTCTTCACACAAGTTAGATCTCTCAATCTGCATCTCATAACATGCCTAGTATATTCACTTGTGCTTCATGAAGTAGTTAGATTCCTCATTTGTACTGATATGTGGGTTCGTACAAATCTGGAACCAACTTCTTATCTATGAGTGAATGTCTTCGCACGATGAGGTCAATGTCTTCTAAACTGATTAATCTTCAAAACCTTCTGAGAATGCATATGACCTCTTCCCCTTCCCTCGCACTTTAATGCTGTCACAGGTACATGTCCGTGGGAGAATCCTTCAGTTCTCATAGTCTGCATTCATTTGCAGAATTCCTACAACATCACATAAATTCTCCTGAAGCCAGTTCCTATTGGTCCAGCAAAAGAAAGCCTTTGAAGCCTTTGAAAGTTTTGAAGCCTTTCAAGTTAAAGTTTATGGCTTCAGAAGCAGCAGCAAGGAAGGGGGGCAGACAGCGACATGAAGGAACTTCCAAAGATCTGCCTAAAGACCTGGCAGAAATGTATAAAACAGATCCTGAAGAGAATTATGGGCAGCGCAAGACCCGAATCCAATGGATTCGACGCTATTGGGCTGAACAATGGTTCAAATACCGCTTCACAACCCAAGAGTATGCTGAGGAAAGTGCCATCAAAAGACCGTGGGGAGACATCTTATACAAAAACCTTGTACCCAGGTCCAGAGATGAAGCTATTGCCCAAAGCTTCTATCCATGCATGGTTCGTGGGCCACAGCCTGATGATGCACATCCGTTGTCACTACTCTGGTGTCGTGACGACAATCCATTCAAGCGCAACTTCCAGTTTGCCCAACAATCAGCGAAGCAGAACAAGAAGAAGTTGGGGTTAGACTTCAACCCTGGTCCCTCAGCACTAAGGGCAGATGGCACACGCTACGCAGAACCCAATATCATCGGTCCGTATGCCAATCTTGAGGGCCTCATCACCCGCATCTTAGTCCAAGGGACTGCCGTGAATGACCCTCCAGCTGACTCTGAGTCTGATGAAGCTCCTGCTGTACCGAAGCCAAAGCAGTCGAAGAAGCCAAAAGCTTCAAAACCAGCCCCTTCATCAAAAATCTCAAGGGCGAAGCCATTGGCAACTGCACCTCCTGAAGACAGTGTGCAGTCTAAAGACATATCCCGCGTATCCAAGCCCTAGAAGGCCAAGGTGCCTCAGCCACACACCGGCAAAGAGCTCACAGCTGCTGCCATTCTGCGCAGCGAAGCCATTGATCTGTCAAGTGATGAAGATCTTGGAGATGACGCTCTAGAGCAGCTCATCAAGAGCAAAGAAGAAGCTGAAATCTTCAACAATTTGCCTCTCTTTGATGTCGCCATCATCCACAACTTCATCGACGAATGGTTTGCCACACCAAACATCAGCTTCGAAGATCTGCAGCTGCCTGTTGGCCTCAGCGTCGCCTTCCAAGGCGCAATTGCTTCAGAACTTGCCATTGCCCAGCGCATTGTTGAACTGAAGCAGAAAATTGATCATGAAAAGGCTCAGTTCAAGAAGAATATGGCCAAGCTCAGTGTGCAAGAAGTGAAGAGCTTCAAGACCATGTTGCATGAGCTCAAAGAAAACTTTCTGAAGAAGCGTGCGGAAGCTCAGGGCTCACATGAGCGGATGAAGTCTCTGGCTGAAAGATGTGTACAAGCCTACAATGAGGCTGAGAAGCGCAAGGCACTTGGGCGTCCTGGCATCGACCCCAAGATGGCCGCGAAGAAGAAGAAGAAGCCTGCTATGGCTGAACCAGAGGCACCTAGGCAAGAAGCAGTTCCAATTATCTTCCCAACTGCAACGACTGGCTCAAAGCCAAAGAGCCGGTCAACAGCTTCAGAGCTCAAGAAGACAAGAACTGCTGAGGCTGAAGCCAGGAAGAGGAAAAGCTCTGAAGCCTCTCCTACTACCCCCAGCAAGAAGAAGCAAAAGATCAAGAAATCTTGGGTTGCTTCCACAGAGCCCTTGATAGTTGAACCTATCTCTATGGTTCACCCCAACGCAGAACGACAACTGACAGTTCATGAGCCTGCTTCCACAGAGGCTCCCGAAGCTGAAGACATACCAGCAGCCGACCCCATTGCTGCTGAAGACATTGGTCATCAGGACAATGTACAAGATGATGCAGCCCTTCCTCAGTATGAACAAAGCGAGCTCATCAGCATTGGTCGTCCTCTGACGCCAATTGCACAAGATGCGTCATGGGCGGATCGCCCTCAAGAGGAAGAAGACAATGAGGCCCAGCCCACTCCAACCCCACAGGCGTCGTCTGCATTCCGCAGGCTTCGCAAAGGTCCAAGGCCTCAAGTCTATGCTGAAGACATTCCGGCTGCATCAGCCGCAAAAGACGCACCACAAGAGCCTACTCCTATGCTCCACCAAGAAGCAGTTCTCCAGGAGAACGTGCTTGTGACTGACCCTCCAGCTAGTCAAGCGGAGGCTGAAAATGTTGAGGCTGCCACAACCAACACTGAAGCCAATGTGGAGCCCTCCCCACCAAAAACTTCAGCAGATAGCGAAGCTACTGATCCAGACACTTCTATTCCTGAGTCTGCTGCAGGTCCTCAATTTGATTACCACGTTGAGCACATGCCTCATGTCCAGAAGCCAGTCCCAAGGCTGCCAAGGTTCCCAGGTCCTGCATCAGCACCTGGCTCCTTTGACATCAATAGCTTCAAGGCAGACAATACGTTCTTCAACAGCTCCAAGAACCCCTATTCAAGGGAAAGGATTTCATCAGATAGGGTCTGTAGCTATCCTCAGCGCAGCTACTATTCATGCATCCTATACAACCAAGGTCGCATCTTCCCGCACAAGCGCCTTGATGTTGAAGCCATTGCTGGTCTGCCCTGCTTAGAGGAAGCGCTGGATTGCTTCAAGCAAGTGGGTCTGCTGCAGTTTATAACTGATGAAGAGCACTGGAATGAAGAGCTTCTGTTGCAATTCTATGCCACCCTACACATCAAAGGATACAACAAAGATCCGAAGACTTGGGCCCTGGAGTGGATGACCGGCAATGTCCATCACGAAGCCAATGCATTCGATATCATTGAGCTCACTGGCCTGCTCGCTCCTGGCGAACTCTTCGAGGAAGGCTGTCCACTACACACTGAAGCTCTTGAGAGCATATTCCAGAGGCCTGAACCAAATATGAGTCAGATGCTCTCCATGATGAAGCCATTGCCCCACGATGCTCCTTATCCAACAGAGTTCTTCGTTGAAGACTTTGAGTACCTGCCCAGAACCATCTATCACATTATCTGACGGACTCTTTGGCCTATTAAAGGACACTCTCCAAATGCCAAGATCGAGGGTGCAATGAAGACTCTGATATTCTGTATCCTTCATGGCAAATGCTTCAACGCACAGGATTTCTTCATACGCCAACTCGCTACATCAGGCTCAGATCTGTTTGGTTTAAAGTTCTATGTTCCTTGGGTAATGAGACTGATCAAGCTTCACTCTGCGATCTCATATCAGCCCTCAGCCCGCAACCATCGGATCTTCTTGCCAGATGTGGATACCTCTGCTGAAGCTATATATCCTGAGCCTACCAAGCAACCTTTGAGTCTTCAGAATGCAGAACACCAGAGCTTCACTCAAAACGATGAAGGTGTTGAAGCCATCTCCAGGGTGTATCCTTTGGCTGGCACTACAGGTGCGCCACACCCCGCTTCAACTGAAGCCACTGATAGTGCAACTGCTTCCAGACCCAAGAAGCACGCTCGTGTTCTCAATAACCGAGAGCTTCTTGTGGCCCTTCATCAAAAACAAGATAGGCATCACGACTGGCTAAAGCGTCAGATGAAAAGCCTCTTGGTGGATGTTAATCGTCTTCGAAATCTTGCCACCAAGAATGCTTTCGTCACTCATGAAACCTGTCGTCGTACATGGAAAGGGCTATCAATGATGTGTACTGAAGCTGAACTTGAAGAGGATGGCTTCACTGAGCGATTCAAGTTTGACACCACACCTCCTAGAAGGGCTGTGATGCGCAACAGACCATCACTTGAAGACTCTAAGTTTTCTTCATCTGCTGCCACAGTCACTGCCAGAATCATTGATGAAGAAGACAATGCTACATCACCGCCACCTGCTTCAGCACCTCCAAGCTCTTTTGCACCGCCAAACACCTCCAACAACCCTACTGCTCCTGGGAACGAGTAGACACTCTATGTCTTCAAACCTTTTTGGTCCTTGCTGACAAAAGGGGGAGAAGCATATGGGTTGATAGTCTTCAAGCGGGTCCATATGGGCGGGTGCTTTATGTTTTGCTATATTTTGCTTCGTGTTTACAACTCTTGTTTTTGCTTCATTTGGTTCTTTGAGTTGTAACACTAAAACTCGATGGTCGTCTGCTACTTGGTTGTCACCCTGTTTGCGAAGATAAATTCCGCATGTGCGACGATAAATTCCGCACTTATCTCATTCTGCAGACGTCCATTTTCCATTATGCATGTCATTATCTTCATATACTTTCACATGCATAGTGGATTGTCATCATAAGCTGAATTGGATCTCCACAAGTACAACCTGCCATGTGCATTTGCATTCCAAAAGCAAATTACCTTATATGCACATCTTCAGGGGGAGCCCTTGAAACTTATGAAGATAATTCCTTATCCTTTACAATTTCACAGACTATATTCCTCGTTGAAAACTTCAACTAGTTTGTCATCATTCACCAAAAGGGGGAGATTGTAAGTGCATATAGTGCCACCCCTAGTTGGTTTTGGAGTATTGACGACAAACCTAGTTGAGGGACTAATGTGTTTGTGAGAATTGCAGGATAACACAGGTAGAAGTCCCTCATTGATTCGGTTTTACTACCAGAGATGACCCCTAAAAATGTATGAAGACATTGAAGCCAAAGGTGGTATATGAAGATATTCACATTGAAGACTATGACAAAAGAAGACACGTTATGAAGCCTATGGAGCTCGAAGACTTAGATCTTTCGTAGTTCTTTTTCTTTTGTGTTGAGTCATAGGAACCACCGTACTGTTAAGTGGGGTCCAGGAGAACCAGTCAGAATGACTGAAGTGATGCCTAAACCAAAAAACCTATGTCTTCGAGTGAAGACAATGAGAGGGAATCTTGTCCAGAGCCAGACAAGTCAGCTTTGCTTGTAGCCCAAGTAAAGTTGCCATGAGAGTTTGAAATCTGACCGTTGAGACACGTGTCAGTTCCTTAGTGACCCAGGGTCATTTCGGACAAATCAGGTCGGGTTGCCAAGTGGCTATAAATAGCCCACCCCCTACAACCATAAACGGTTGGCTGCTCAGATTTCAGTGCACGGCTTTTGTCGTTTGAGAGCAACCCACCTCGAAGCCTTTGAGAGAAAATTCCTAGCAAGGAGAAAAGCCCTAACCACCCAGAGCCAGAGAACATTGGGCATCACTTAAGTCTTCTTGTCTGTGTGATCTGAAGACTTATTACACTTGAGGACTGTGAATCCTCCAGACGGTTAGGCGTCGCGTTCAGAGCATCCAAGAGACATTGTGGATTGCCAGTGAACGAAGTCTGTGAAGGTTTGGGAGTCTACCTTGAAGACTTACCAGAGTGATTGGGCGAGGACTATGTGACCTTAGCTCAAGGAGAATATGGTGAGGACTTGGTGTCCTGAGTTGCGTGTTCAGGACTGGGTGTCCGGGACTGTGTGTCCTAAGGTTTAAATACCTAGCCGCTCCAACCAGATGTACAGTTGTCACAACAACTGGAACTGGTCCAACACACCATTGTCTTCAACGAGTCATTGGTTTCATCTTCACTTCCTTTTTCTTACTATTACTCATTGTGAAGCCATTGCATGCTTGCTCTATCTTTTGTCTTCACAGCGTGAATGTATGATCTGTTTGGCTTCATAACTTCATAACTTCTTCCTACCTGATCCTTATTACACTGCAGCTGTTTGTCCTTGTGCTTTCACTCTATTGAATACTTGACCATGGCTTGCCTAGTGTAATCTAACTTCCGCTGCATAGTAATAGGCAAAATCTTCGCTGTTTGTCTTCATAACTCCCACGTTTTGAAGACTTTCATAAAAATCGCCTATTCACCCCCCTCTAGTCGATATAATGCACTTTCAAGCCCACATGACGCTATTGGGCCGATTTCGGGAAGGCCCTAACGGTCCGTGTCATGGAATTGTCACGGCAGATGTCCTAGCACAAGGATTTAGTCGTGGAGCCATTGCAATAGGGTTAGCTTAAAGGGGTTAAATGGGACAAAGGACACAAGGAGTTTATACTGGTTCGGCCCCTTGCAGTGAAGGTAAAGGCCTAATCTAGTTTGAGGTGGTATTGCTTATGTCTTGATTACCAGGGAGCGAATACGCTTGACCTAGCTTTCGATCTGTTGTTTCTTGCCCTAAGCCGTCACCGGGTCATCCCTTTATACACACAAGTTGATGCCAGCGGCTTACAGAGTCCCGTCCGGCTCATCAACAACATGTCCGGTCCGGTGACTAATTACACTTGCCTTATAATACAAGTCATACATATATGGTGGTTTACACCTATGGGCCTTAAGCCGCCTTTGGGCATTAGGCCATTTAGTAAGTCTGCTTCATGAACCGCCATCTTCAACATCTTCATGGGCTTTGTTTAGATGAACCGCCAACGGGATAACCCGGCCCCTCCTGGGTGGGTCATACCCAATAGTCATATCCCCAACACTAGGCCCCAGGTTGATTTGAACTTGTTCATGTCAATCTTCCATACTTAGAAAAAATCCTTCTTCATTTGTTCTTGCAAGATATTGTAACCCGCCATGACGTCATCACCAGGAATTATGGAAACCTGCCATGATGTCATCTGTCATTATTTTCGCACAATATCTAGCATATCTGAATAGATCCTTATCTTTAATAACCATCCCGAAGATCGAGGCGCCCGAGCGGCTAGATAATCATTCTTTGGCCTCCTCGATTTTCATGCCCGCCTGTTACTCCTTATAAATAGGATTATGCAGCCTTTTCATTTTCCTCTTTCCTTCTCGTCTTCAACCTCTCTTCGTAACGCATCTGCATGCCTGAGCACTGCCGCCACCGAGCTCGTCAGCTTCCTCGACCCCGCCCGCTGCATCGACCTGAATGAGACTAGAGAAACTGCAGCACCTCTCCATTGCTCAGTGGATCCAGTAAGTACCTCTCCTTTCTCTGTTGTAGATCTCCATTAGGGTTTTTCTGAAGTTCTTCGGAGTTCATGGTCGTTCTTCATCATACCTCGGTTTGATCCTTTCTTCAATCCAAAAATAACCTTTGAAATATGCCAGAACTATTCCTGTACCTTCTCTTAATCACTAAACACACTTCCTAGATGCAGAAATCTTGCCAATACACTAGTTCCTCCGTTGCTGTGATATTTAGGCTTTGATTTACTTTCTTTTTTCACACAGCGTTAGATCCAAATTAGCTGCTCCAATCTGTAAAACCTGTTTGTCCAACACTTAGCATATTTCACTCTAGATAGATCATAAATACCATTCTGGCCATGGCGGCTTACATCATCGGTTATAACTAGCCATATGTCATTAGGCCCCTTTTAAGCCGCCAATCTGAATATATACTGCAGTGTTTACCTCCGGCTTAACAAATCAACTTAAACTGACAAATTTTCTTTCTTTTAGGCTTCTTCCTTCACAATGACGAAGACAGTCACTTCACGTAATTGGGTTCCCTCTATAGTTACTGAAGACACACTCAAAGATTTTGTCAAAATCGGCTATTTACCAGCAAAAAACAGCATGCCTTTGCGCACCCAAATACATCTCCATCGTATCTATAATTTTTGATTGTTCCATGCCAATATTATACAACATCGATATACTTTTGGCAACTTTTTATACTATTTTTGGGGACTAACATATTGATCCAGTGCCCAGTGCCAGTTCCTGTTTGTTGCATGTTTTTCTTTCGCAAAAAATCCATATCAAACACAGTCCAAATGGGATAAAAATCGACGGAGATTTTTTTTGGAATATATGTGATTTTTGGGAAGAAGAATCAACGAGAGACGATGCCCGAGGGGGCCACGAGGCAGGGGGAGCGCCCTGGGCCCTCGTGGCCACCCCGTAAAGAAGTTGGCGCCCTTCTGTCGCCGCAAAAAAGCCAATATCCGGATATAAATCGTGCTAAAATTTCAGCCCAATCGGAGTTACGGATCTCCGGGAATATAAGAAACGGTGAAAGGCAAGAATCTAAAACGCAGAAACTAAGAGAGACAGAGAGACTGATCCAATCTCGGAGGGGCTCTCACCCCTCCGCCCCCATGGAGGACTTGGACCAGAGGGGAAACCCTTCTCCCATCTAGGGAGAAGGTCAAGAAAGAAGAAGAAGAAGGGGGGCTCTCTCCCCCTCTCTTCCGGTGGAGCCGGAACGCCGCCGGGGCCATCATCATCACCGCAATCTACACCAACACCTCCGTCATCTTGACAAACATCTTCATCACCTTCCCCCATCTATGTACAACAGTCCACTCTCCCGCAACCCGCTGTACCCTCTACTTGAACATGGTGCTTTATGCTTCATATTATTATCCAATGATGTGTTGCCATCCTATGATGTCTAAGTAGATTTTTGTTGTCCTATTGGTAATTAGTAAATTGCTATGATTGGTTTAATTTGCTTGTGGTTATGTTTCTATCCTTTGGTGCCCATCATATGAGCGCGCGCATGGATCACACCATAGGGTTAGTTGTATGTTGATAGGACTATGTATTGGAGGGCAAGAGTGACAGAAGCTTCAACCTAGCATAGAAATTGATGCATACGGGATTGAAGGGGGACCAATATATCTTAATGCTATGGTTGGGTTTTACCTTAATGAACGTTAGTAGTTGCGGATGCTTGCTAATAGTTCCAATCATAAGTGCATAGAATTCCAAGTCAGGGATGACATGCTAGCAGTGGCCTCTCCCACATAAAACTTGCTATCAGTCTAGTAAAGTAGTCAATTGCTTAGGGAAAATTTCGCAACTCCTACCACCACTTTTCCACACTCGCTATACTAACTTTATTGCTTCTTTACCTAAAACAGCTCCTAGTTTTTATTTACGTGCTCTTTATATTCTTGCAAACATATCACGTTACACCTACAAAGTATTTCTAGTTTATACTTGTTCTAGGTAAAGCGAACTTTAAGCGTGCGTAGAGTGGCTCACTACTAAATCACAAATCATTGTTAATTAAAATTGGCTTTGATATACCTTGGGATCTGGGTGGATCCATTACTTGAGCACTATATGCCTAGCTTAATGGCTTTAAAGAAAGCGCTGCCACGGAGACAACCCGGAAGTTTTAGAGAGTCATTTATTTCTGCTGTGTGCTTTTATAAAGTTTGAAAACAAGAATAATGTGCTAAGATTTGCCTTTAGGGTGTTTACATTGCTTGTTGGTTTGTGTGGTGCAAAACAGAAACTTTGGCTGTAGTGCGCGATTTTACATTTTTTACTGGAACATCAAACAGTTATGAAACGTTTTGCACTGTCTTTCTATACAAATTGTTTATTTTTCCTAATTGTTTCAGAATTTTGGACTACCAGAAGTATGGTGAATGTTCAGATTACTACAGAGTGTCCTGTTTAGGACATATTCTGTTTTTGATGCATAGTTTGCTTGTTTTGATGAAACTATCTATTTCTATAAGTGGATTAAGCCATGGAAAAGTTATATTATAGTAGCTACAATGCAAAAACAAAATATGAATTGGTTTTCAACAGTTCTTAGAGTAGTGATTTGCTTTATTATACTAACGGATCTTACCGAGCTTTCTGTTGAGTTTTGTGTGGATGAAGTGTTCGAATATCGAGGATGTCTCGCTGTGAGGAGAAGGAGGAGAGACAAGAGCTCAAGCTTGGGGATGCCCAAGTCACCCCAAGTAAATATTCAAGGAGAAGGAGGAGAGACAAGAGCTCAAGCTTGGGTATGCCCCGGAAGGCATCCCATCCTTCTTCAACAAGTATCAGTATGTTTTCAGATTCGTTTTGTTCATGTGATATGTGCAAATTTTGGAGCATCTTTTGCATTTAGTTTTCACTTTTCTTTGATGCACCATGCTGGTATGAGATAGTCCATGGTTGATTTATAGAATGCTATTTGCACTTCACTTATATCTTTTGAGTATGGCTTTATAGAATGGTTCATGTGCTTCACTTATATCATTTGAAGTTTGGATTGCTTGTTTCTCTTCACATAGAAAACCGCCATTTGTAGAATGCTCTTTTTCTTCACTTATAGTTGTTAGAGAGTGGGCATATCTTTTGTAGAAAGAATTAAAACTCTCTTGCTTCACTTATATCTATTTAGAGAGTTGACAGGAATTGGTCATTCACATGGTTAGTCATAAAATCCTACATAAAACTTGTAGATCACTGAATATGATATGTTTGATTCCTTGCAATAGTTTTGCAATGTAAAGGTGGTGATATTAGAGTCGTGCTAGTGAGTAGTTGTGGATTGTAGAAATACTTGTGTTAAAGTTTGTGATTCCCATAGCATGCACGTATGGTGAACCGTTATGTAACGAAGTTGGAGCATGAAGTATTTATTGATTGTGTTCCTTATGAGTGGCGGTCGGGGACGAGTGATGGTCTTTTCCTACCAATCTATCCCCCTAGGAGCATGCGCTTAGTACTTTATTTCGATGACTAATAGATTTTTTCAATAAGTATGTGAGTTCTTTATGACTAATGTTGAGTCCATGGATTATACGCACTCTCACCCTTCCATCATTGCTAGCCTCTTCGGTACCATGCATTGCCCTTTCTCACCTTGAGAGGCGGTGCGAACTTCGCCGGTGCATCCAAACCCCGTGATATGATACGCTCTATCACACATAAGCCTCCTTATATCTTCCTCAAAACAGCCACCATACCTACCTATCATGGCATTTCCATAGCCATTCCGAGATATATTACCATGCAACTTCCATCATATTCATATACATGACTTGAGCATCATTGTCATATTGCTTTGCATGATCGTAAGATAGCTAGCTTGATGTTTTCATGGCTTGTCCGTTTTTTGATGTCATTGCTACGCTAGATGATTGCACATCTAGGTACACCGCCGGAGGCATTCATATAGGGTCATATTTTGTTCTAGTATCGAGTTGTAATATTGAGTTGTAAGTAAATAGAAGTGTGATGATCATCATTATTAGAACATTGTCCCATGTGAGGTTATCAAAAAAAAAGTGGCCAAAGAAGCCCCCCCCCCAAAAAAAAGAGAGAGGCCAAAGAAGCCTACAAAAAAAGAGAAAAAAAATAAAAAATGAGAGAAAAGAGAGAAGGGACAATGTTACTATCCTTTTACCACACTTGTGCTTCAGAGTAGCACCATGTTCTTCATATAGGGAGTCTCTTGAGTTATCACTTTCATATACTAGTGGGAATTTTCATTATAGAACTTGGCTTGTATATTCCAACAATGGACTTCCTCAAATGCCCTAGGTCTTCATGAGCAAGCAAGTTGGATGCACACCCACTTAGTTTCAGTTTGAGCTTTCATACACTTATTGCTCTTAGTGCATCCGTTGCATGGCAATCCCTACTCCTCGCATTGACATCAATTGATGGGCATCTCCATAGCCCGTTGATTAGCTGCGTCGATGTGAGACTTTCTCCTTTTCGTCTTCTCCACACAACCTCCACCATCATATTCTATTCTACCTATAGTGCTATATCCATGGCTCACGCTCATGTATTGTGTGAAAGTTGAAAAGGTTTGAGAACATCAAAAGTATGAAACAATTTCTTGGCTTGTCATCGGGGTTGTGCATGATTTGAATGCTTTATGTGGTGAAGATGGAGCATAGCCAGACCATATGATTTTGTAGGGATAACTTTCTTTGGCCGTGTTATTTTGAAAAGACATGATTGCTTTATTAGTATGCTTGAAGTATTATTGTCTTAATGTCAAATGATAGACTATTGCTTTGAATCACTCGTGTCTTAATATTCATGCCATGATTAGATTACATGATCAAGATTATGCTAGGTAGCATTCCACATCAAAAATTATCTTTTTTATCATTTATCTACTCGATGACGAGCAGGAATTAAGCTTGGGGATGCTGATACGTCTCCATCGTATCTATAATTTTTGATTGTTCCATGCCAATATTATAAAACTTTCATATACTTTTGGCATCTTTTTATACTATTTTTGGGGACTAACATATTGATCTAGTGCCTAGTGCCAGTTCCTGTTTGTTGCATGTTTTTTGTTTCACAGAAAATCCATATCAAACGGAGTCCAAATGGGATAAAAATTGACGGAGATTTTTTCGAATATATGTGCTTTTGGGAAGAAGAATCAACGTGAGACGATACCCGAGGGGGCCACGAGGCAGGGGGCGCGCCCCAGGGAGTCAGGCGCACCCTGGGCCCTCGTGGCCACCCTGTAAGGCGGTCGGTGCCCTTCTTTCACCGCAAGAAAGCCAATATCTGGATAGAAATCATGCTAAAGGTTTAGCCCAATCGAAGTTACGGATCTCCGGGAATATAAGAAACGGTGAAAGGCCAGAATCTAAAACGTAGAAACAAAGAGAGATAGAGAGACAGATCCAATCTCGGAGGGGCTCTCGCCCCTCCGCCGCCATGGAGGCCATGGACCAGAGGGGAAACCCTTCTCCCATCTAGGGAGAAGGTCAAGGAAGAAGAGGAAGAAGGGGGGCTCTCCCCCCTCTCTTCCGGTGGCGCCGGAACGCCGCTGGGGCCATCATCATCACCGCAATCTACACCAACACCTCTGTCATCTTCACCAACTTCTTAATCACCTTCCCCCATCTATCTACAACAGTCCACTCTCCCGCAACCCGCTGTACCCTCTGCTTGAACATGGTGCTTTATGCTTCATATTATTATCCAATGATGTGTTGCCATCCTATGATGTTTGAGTAGATTTTCGTTGTCCTATTGGTAATTGGTGAATTGCTATGATTGGTTTAATTTGCTTGTGGTTATGTTGCTATCCTTTGGTGCCCATCATATGAGCGCACGCGTGGATCACACCATAGGGTTAGTTGTATGTTGATAGGACTATGTATTGGAGGGCAAGAGTGACAGAAGCTTCAACCTAGCATAGAAATTGATGCATACGGGATTGAAGGGGGACCAATATATCTTAATGCTATGGTTGGGTTTTACCTTAATGAACGTTAGTAGTTGCGGATTCTTGCTAATAGTTCCAATCATAAGTGCATAGAATTCCAAGTCAGGGATGACATGCTAGCAGTGGCCTCTCCCACATAAAACTTTCTATCAGTCTAGTAAAGTAGTCAATTGCTTAGGGACAATTTCGCAACTCCTACCACCAGTTTTCCACACTCGCTATACTAACTTTATTGCTTCTTTACCTAAAACAGCCCCTAGTTTTTATTTACGTGCTCTTTATATTCTTGCAAACATATCCCGTTACACCTACAAAGTACTTCTAGTTTTATACTTGTTCTAGGTAAAGCTAACGTTAAGAGTGCGTAGAGTTGTATCGGTGGTCGATAGAACTTGAGGGAATATTTGTTCTACCTTTAGCTCCTCGTTGAGTTCGACACTCTTACTTATCGAAAGAGGCTACAATTGATCCCCTATACTTGTGGGTTATCTCTGGCGCCGTTGCCGGGGAGTTATAGCGTGGGGTGAATATTCTCGTGTGTGCTTGTTTGCTTTATCACAAAGTAGTTTTTATTTTGTGCTCTTGTTTTCTATCTTTTGTTATGGGTAGGAAACGCAAAATACAAAAAAATAGTTGTACCTACTACACCAATGGTTGAAGAACCACTCAAAATCTATCACACTCCTGAAGCTTTTTTACTTGGATCATCTTCGATCCCTATGTGCTCGGGCTGAAACCCCAACTAGCTTAGTTGAGGGTAAATCTTTAGATGAGCATGCTTGTTATGTGTGGCACCGCTTATCTCAAAAAGGGAAACTTTTACTGGATCAAATTCATCGTTTGCAGTGCTATGCTTGGAATTTATGTGAAATATATGATTGTACTTGTTGTTCTAAAGACCCTAAGAAACACCTTCCTTAACAATGTCAGTTTAGTGATGATGGAATCGTATCTTCGTATACTAAGGGTGTTTATAATTACTATGATGTTCAACAAATTGAAGAATTTGTTGCTTTTAGGGGTACTTGTGAAATTGCTTCTTTTATTGAAGAGTGTGATACTACTCTCTACAAATATGAAAATTTGGCCATACTTAAATATTGCTATGATAATTATGCTTCTAATCCCTATATTAAACCATATATTGAGGACTCACACTACAAAAAAAATACACTTCCGTGATGATACGTGTTTGTCACAGTAAGTCATGTTTTCTGTCATGCATGTACATCCATGACAATTTTGTGACAGAATACAGAATCAAGATAGTCATACCTATGCTGTCATGGAAGTGTTCCATGACATTACCAAAATTACCATCACGGAAGTGTCCACTTCCATGACGATAAATCGCGCGTCACAGAAATGCTTTCGTCAAGGGTGACCCACACATGGCATCCACCGTAACGGAACACCGTTAAGCTATCGGGTCCAGTTTTGGATCTGATAACCCGTTAACAGCCCTGACCAATAGGGATTTTCCACGTGTAAAATCATCATTGGCTGGAGGAAACACGTGTCGGCTCACCGTTGGGACAGATTCCACTCATTGGACCCAAAGCGCCTATGATACGTCGACACGTGGCATGGCCCAACAAAGGCCCATTCCTGTGAAAAGGCTGCCCCGTTTGACTTGGTCAAAAGGTGGCAGGCCGGCCCATGGCAAGCCTGTTAACGACATGTTCACATATAGCCCATTTATAGCCCGCTAACCCAGGGCCCGTTTACGACCTATCCGAATTAGGCCCAGTAGCGTCATCTGGGCCATCGAATATAATTCCAACCCGTTTTAACTTTCGGCCCATGTATGGCCCATGACGTCTTTTGGCCCATATGAGGCCCTTAGTAACCCTCGGCCCATTAACGGCCTGTGGTAAAACTGTCCCGTAATGAACAGTGTATCACTTTATACCCATTAACGGCCCATTATTCTGTTGGGCCATTTCCAGCCCATGTTATCTTTCAGCCTTCTTAGGGCCCATTTATTCTTGGGCTCATTTCCAGCATTCGGTTACTTATGGCCCATTACTGTCATTTTCTGCTTGTGGGCCAAATTCAGCCTGTGCTTACAGTCGGCCCGTTTGTGGCCCGTTAATACGTTGTGCCGTTTTCAAAACATCATCAAATACGGCCGATTAACGATGGCCCATTATGGTCGGCCCATGAACGGACGATTCCAACTCTAACCCGTTTACGGCCATAAAGCGGTATGTTATTGGCCCATGTTTGGGTAATCGATCATATGGCCCGTATAAGGCCCATTGATGATACGACCCGTAGAAGGCCCATTGATGATACGGCCCATAGAAGGCCCGTTGTTTCTATGCCCCGTAGAAGGCCCATTGTTTCTACGGCCCGTAGAAGGCCCAGTGTCACTATAGTAAATATGTAGCCCATGGTTATTGTGGCCTAGTTTTAAAAAATAGGTTGTTGCGGCCACTAGCAAACCGCGGAAAAAGAACAGCACTGACTACAAGCAAACAAATGAACAAGACAACAAGGAAATAAATAAGCAAGCAACTTAAGCTAGGCTATCACGGCTATTACACATATTACATCCACTGGGCATCAAAGTTCGCCACCAGTGCAAATATAGGGAACAAAGCAGCATATCATATACACTGGTTGTCAAAGTTGGCGACCAGTGCAAATAAATGCCACAGCAAAACAAGTCTAGAACTGAAACCACTTCAGAACATCTCAAGAAACAATATCCTGGATACCCATAATGCTGGCAAGATGCTTAGCAAGCTTATTAACTTTCTCTTGTTTGGCGCTTAAATCCTCCAGTGCTTGCTGTTGCACCAGAAAGTATGCATCTGAATTCTGCAGGGACTTCCTCAGTCCTTCAGCTTCCTGTCGCAACACATCTGATCGATGTCTTTCAACTTGAAGCTGAGACTCAAGAATACGAACTGATTCAGGCAGCGAGTTCGAAGAGCTTGTGCCAGCAGCAGTGGCCAGTAACTCGAACACTACATCAAGACAAGACTTGTGGGTTCTCTCACTGTCGTCAAGGTAATTTTTATCAGCTTTCTTGGAGACCAACAGGGATGTCTCACTATCTTGAACCTTATCTGCATTACTTCCTTCACCATTGCATAACGGGGTATTGTTCTCCAATATTTTGTCCGCGTTCTAAAAGAGAAATAAGAAGACACATCACAGGTTTACCATGTTGTATATGGTACTCATTTTGGTAAATCAGTTCAGTAGTAAAGTGCACAGGATAACAGCATGAAACAAACATATATCTATGTACCATGGTCACTTTATGGTCTATATCATTCTAGTTTTTGTTGCCAAATCAAGATAGAGACATAGCTCAAATAATATTTGTTCAAGACAAAGCAGAATAGACAGAATATAAGTGTGGGAAACTATAGAGACACTTGTAATGTGCATGACATGAGAACATAACTGTTTATTCAATTGAAACTGAAATCAATATAGAGCAAGTTACAACAGCAAACCAGTTAAAGAAACAAGTTTAAAACATACCTGTTGCGCCATTGGAGTTTCAATTCCATCCTTCAAATTTGAAAATAGTTGGTCAGAGTAAATACAGTGATGCAAGAGCAAAGGAGTATGAACCATAGCTACAGAACCTGACCTGAGAACAATTCTTCTTCTCCTTTAAGCGTTGAGTTGGGATTCAGAGTGGTGGTCCTCGTGCTTTGGGCATTGCAGTTCCCGTACTAAATGCTCATGTTTGGGTGCTCTATGGTGAAGACGGTGTTGTGTCAACTGGAACTGGGTTACTATCTGTTGGGGTTGGGGTTAGAAGGGGTGTAGCTGGTTCTCTGTCCAACTGGGTAGGGGTACAATCTGCGAAAGTCTGGGTTATGTGTGGTGGGGCTGGTTCTTGGGCAAGTACAACCGTGGTTCTATCTGCATCAACTGGTAGCACTATCTTTTCTGAAGACTGTGTTGTTACTCCCTTAGATACCGCCAACACCCTCTCCAATTCAAATGGCTGATAAACAAGAAAAGTAATTGAATGTACAAACATTGTATGATAGACAGGTGCAATGGATAGTGGGGAATAAAAGAGGGCATGAAATAATTCACATTTATGTTTTCTAACCAAACAGGATAGCATGACACAATTTCACATATATGATGGCTAACTAAACAGGATAGCATGATACAATTTCACATTATGATGGCTAACTAAAAAAGATGGAAAGACATAGTTCAAAATATGATGACTGTGTAAACAAGATGACATGATATAACTATATAATGTGTTTATTAAATAGGTTGGCATGCCATAATTCACATACATGCCGCCTATGGAAACATGATAGCATGATATAATTCCCGGATAGAATGACATAATTCAAAATATGATGACTGTAAACACTAAACAGGATGAGATGATATAACTATATGATGTCTTTATTAAATGGGTTGCCATGCCATAATTCAGATAGATGTTGTGTATGTAAACATGATGGCATGATATAATTCAAATATATGATTTATATAGTAAGCAAGTAAGCAGATGGCAATCCATATATGATGTAAAAACTAAGCAATGCAAGACAACATGCATGCCATGGGTAATATAACCCTGCCAAGTTTGAGCATAGACCTCAGGGGGGAAATAGGACTAGTCATCAGTCTCTGAATCCTCCTCTGAGGAGCTCTCTGTATCCAGCAAGATGTCTGCTTCAGCAGGTAGCATCGTCTGCTCTGAATACCTTGTTTTCACTCTAGATACTTTCATCACTGCTTCAAATGGCTGATGCACAGGAGGAGTAGTTGAATATACAAACGTTGTCGACAAATGGAACACATAATACAAAAAATGATAGCATGATATAATTCACATACATGATGATTGTCTCAACAACATGGCATTGCATAATTCACATATATAATGCCTTTGCAACAAGATAGCATTGCATAATTCACATATATAATGTCTTGCAACAAGATGGCAATACATAATTCACATATATGGTAATTAGACACTAAACAGGTGGCATTCACACAAAGCATGTCTAAACTAATCAAATGACATCGCAATGCAAGACACCATACGCACGATATGAGCAACATAACTCTGCCAAGTTAATTAGAGCATACACCTCGGGGGGGGGGGGGGAATAGGACTGGTCATCTGTCTCTGAATCCTCCTATGAGGAGCTATCCGTAACCAGCGAGATATGCGCTTCGTCAGATAGCATAGTCTGCTCCAAAGACCTTGTTTTCACTCCAGAATTTTCCATCACCGTGTCAAATGGCTGATGCACATGAAGAGTAGTTGAATGTACTAACATTGTTGACAAACGTAATACGTAACAAAAAAAAGGATGGCCTGATATAATTCACATATAAGATGACTGACTAAGCAGGATGGCATTGCAAAATTCACATATATGATGCCTGGCTAAACAAGATGGCATTGCATAATTCACATAAATGATGAATAAACTAAACAGATGGCATTCACACAAAGCATGTCTAAACTAAGTAGTTGACATATTTGATGTATAAAGTAAGTAATGCAAGGCACCATATGCATGATATAACCAACATCAGCATGCCAAGTTAGAGCAAAGACCTCATGGGGTAAATAGGAGTGGTCTTCTGCTTCTGAATCCCCCTCAGAATAGTTATCTTCCTCTTGATTACGATCCGGAATGGGTGGAGGGGGGCTGCCTTTGCACCCACCATGGAGCGACGTTTGCATGAAATTTTATTGCCACGCAAGGCTCGTCTCTTTTGCTCTACATGTTCAGTTCCATTGTGTACAATAACTGACATGCATAGGAATAAAACATAGTGAGATTATGTAAGGAGTGCATGCACAAATCCAGAGTGATGGTAGTAAACTGTGGATAGACCCAAAACCAATGATAGAAGGCAGATAATAGCTTTAGTTAAAAAATACAGATAATGGCTCCTTTAATGTTTGTTTTCACCCAACATGAAACTCATAGTAGACACCCGAGATTAACCAGATAGTAGACAAATAGTACTGATTGCTGCCCCAATATGTACCTCACAACCATTTAAAAACTCAAGTTTCAGCATAAGTTTGGACCTGACTCGGAGTCTAATAAGTGAACACGATGATAAAGTAGCATGTCATCATATTAAGCGATGCATAACGTAAGCAGACACGGAAGAGTGCGACCTCTCTTGCGGACCCGTGTAGTCCTCAAGGTCATCTGCTCAGTTAATGATAGTAATGCAGTTGTCATGGCTGCCGGCGGCAGGGAAGAAGATCTGAGGCGGTGAGAGACAGTCTGGAGAGCGGATCCCTGCTGTGGTGAACCCTTCCGTCGTTGGAGCAACTGAGCTGGGGTGGAACACAGCACCGCAGGAGCAGGACAAACCACACAAGGTTTTCTTTGACACATATCTGTAATAGAAGTAATTGTGTAAGGGCTTGTTTGAATTTGAGGATTCTAATAATGCAGGGATAGGAAATAGACAGGAATGGGATAGGAATGCACGTGCAAAACAGAGAATTTAAAAACAGAGGATTTCTGCCAATCTGGGTGTTTGGTTCACAAGAATTGGAAGATCACGGGTTGCAAGGAAGCATGGTGAGATTAAGTCAAACCACAAGAAAATGTACCGTTATAATGCTATTATGCTACTATCTCTTAGTCTTGTGCTTCATGAATAGGAATTTGAAAAGGAGGACAAGTGGAAATTAAAATTCCTATGGTTTTTATTTCAAGGAGACACTAAAGGAACAAATCCTACAGTTTTCCTTTGCTCCATTCCTTTGCACCAAATTCATGAAAAGTAGTACCATACGAAACTTTCCAATTCCTATGTTTTTCATTCACTTTTCCTTTCAAGCACTGGTGATTCCAGTAGGCAGGCTTGAGCAAGGAAAATCCTACACTAAAAAAATGTTTTTGTGCTACTTATATTACTTTGGACCCAGGCCACTTCCCTACTAGCTCAACTCCTAGGGCCATCGACAAATGCACAGCTCAAACGCGTAGAGATAAATAATGATGGCGTTCAAGAGAGTCCATCACGGATAGCTGAGTTGCCTGGTACCTCACTGCTTGTCATATAGTAGGATAAAATGATCATATTTCCCGTTACTCCGTGTGCTCAGTGGACAATATATATAACATGTAGAGTAAAAAAGATATGCAACAAGTGTACAACCTCTTTGGCGAAGCCATGTCGATCTCAGCGTGATTGGGTTGGCCGGTGAGGATGCTCCAGCTGACTTGGCTGTCGGAGGAGGGGAAGAAGATATTAGGCGTCTGGAGATGGAGCCCGAGGTACTGCTCCGCTGTGATGGAGGGTTTCATCGTTTGAGCAGCTCCAGTGAGTTGTACGACGCCGAGGCTGAAGCAGGACAAGAGAGACAATGTTAACCTGAGTGGAATTCTAATAGCATCTCCAATAGATGACGTAAAATACATAACCACAAAGTGCTAGATGTATACATCAGCCGCTCATCTCTGAACTTAACTGTCGAAACTAAATTTAACTGTCGAAACCAAACTTAACTGTCGAAACTGAATTTTGCTGTCGAAACTGAATTTTACTGTCGAAACTGAACGCACTAGAGGTGATGCTACACGTTAGTCGACTGACTTTTTCATCTCTGGTCAGTCGATTTTGCAGCCGTTGGATATGAAATCAACACTACAAAAAAAAGACACATCCGTGACATTTTGGGCCGAACGAAATTTTTTTCTATCATACATATGACACTTCTATGACGATAATTGTGACAAAACCCGGTATCATCATAGATGTGGTGGGCTCCTACTTCTATGACAAAAAATCATGACAGAAAATGGGCTTTTCTTCCTGGGCGGGCCGGAGACGCAGCTGCATGACATTCTTTGGGCCGTCCATGACAGAAAAAACCGTGGTAGAAGCGAGGGGGAGGAAAATTTCGGGGAGTTCCCGGTTACGGTGGGAGGTCAGGGGCCGAGCGATGCGTGTTTCTCTCGTACACGTACGCGCGTGTGTGCGAGGCGTTGGGCTCTAACTGAACCTGAGCGAGGCGTTGGGCTCTAACTGAACCTGAGCGATTGCACTGTAGGCTACGCGTTACTGAACCCGAGCGATCAATCGATGGCTGTTAACTGAACCCGATCGAGAGATTCCTTCGCTACTGCTGCTAACTGAAGCCGATCGATGGGACGAACAGTGAGCGTTGCGGGGGGGGTTTTGGATGAACAGTGAGCGGTGGCGTTGCCTCTGGATGAACTGGACCCCGTGGTGTGGTGGAGGGCTGGATGAACAGTAGACGGTGGAGGGGTGCCTGTGGAGGGGTGGATGAACAGGACCCCGTGGTGTGGAGGGCTGGATGAACAGTAGACGATGGAGGGGTGGTTGAACAGGACCCCATGGTGTGGAGGGCTGGATGAACAGTAGACGGTGGAGGGGTGCCCGTGGAGGGGTGGTTGAACAGGACCCCGTGGCGTGGAGGGCTGGATGAACAGTAGACGGTGGAGGGGTGGTTGAATAGTAGCCGGTGGAGTAGCGCGCGGTGGAGGCTGGATGAACATGAGCCCGTGGATGAACAATCGCAGGTGGAGGCTGGAGGAGGTCGACGGTGGATGAACAGTAGCTCATGGAGGCTGGAGGGGGTCGACGGTGGAGATGAACAATATCCTGTGGAGTCCCGTTTTGTTGTACTCCACACCCCTCCCGATGAACAGGACCCTCGTTTCGACCGTAGCACTCCAACACAAGTCCGTTTCGTCCGTATTGCGGTACGCCACACCCCTCACGATCAACAGGACCCCCGTTTCGACTGTAGGAGGTCCGTTTCCTCTGTTTTGCGGTACACCAGACCGCTCCCGATGAACAGGATCCCGTTTCGAACGTGGCCGGTCGAACACAAGGCCGTTTCCTCCGTTCTGCGGTACGCCAGGCCTCGTTTCCATCGCATGTTCCGTCCAAGCCCTCCCGATGAACACGACGCATTCCGTTGCCTCCCCATGAACATGTCGCATTCCGTTGCCTCCCCAAGAACACGACGACGACGCTGTTTCTCCGTTCCGACCCAGCCATGTACACGAGCCCTGGCCGTACGTATGCGCGAGTAGGCGTTCGAGACCCTGCCCGTATGTACACATACGTGGCCGTATTTTCTTTCTTGCACCCTGGCCGCTGTACGTACGTGTAAATGCTACGTGCGCGCCTCTACTACGACACGTGCGCGCCTCTACGACGACACGTGCGCGCCTCTACATCGACCAGTATGTACGTACACGTGCGCGACCAGAATGACAACGCTACGTACGCTTCGACCAGGTGGGTCCTGACTGTCAGGCACTTCCTTGCCTGCGAAGATGTAGCTGGTCGGTCCCAGCAGTCAGGGGGCGAATCGTTTTTTGCTTGGACGCACTTCCTTGCGTGCGAAGATGTAGCTGGTGGGTCCCAGCAGTCAGGGGGAAACGTTTTTTTCGTGAAATACGGTGGCCCGTCCGGTGGGTCCCGCTGTCAGGTGGAGGAATAATTATTTTGCATGTAATAAGGAGGCACTGCCAGCCTCTCCACATACAGTCCACGTCCGATGGAAGCCGTTCCTTGACCACGTTGACCATGCCGCGCCGAGAGCACCAGGGCGGTGGACGACAGCGAGGCCTAGGAAGGGGACGACGCGGAGTCGGGGAAGACGTGGCGGTGGATGCCCACGCGTAGAGGAGTACGAGGGTTCACTAGTTCGCTGCGGTGTGAGGCTGCCGTCGCCGCAGAATAACAGGGGGTGTGGGTGAGTAGAGGGATGGCCTGGCCAGCGGTGGGAGTAGTAGGGGGCGGTGAGGCCTCCGCCGCATCGCAGCCGGCCACGGGAGGCAGGAGCACGAGGCACGACCGGCGCTGGTTTGGGCGGCTGGAGCAAGAAGACCAGAGGTTGAAGAAGCACTACGGCCGTTGGATGGACATCGTACGGTCACTGGAGCTAGAATCGTGCATATTGACTAAGTTGACAAAGCCCTCCGTCCCCGTCAACTTAGTAGGCCCACAAGTCAGCCTCCCACCAAGGTGGGTCCCAGCTAGCAGGGGGTATTCATTTTTTAAGCGTAATAAGGAGGCACTTCCTTGCGTGCGAAGATATAGCTGGTGGGCCTGAGCTGTCAGCGGCGGTAACGTTTTTTTCGCGAAATACAGAGGCCCTTTCGATGGGTCCCTGATGTCAGGTGGAGGAATCATTATTTTGCACGTAATAAGGAGGCATTTCCTTGCGTGCGGCCGTGGACCCAGCCGTCAGCCTCTCCACGTATAGTCCACTTCAGATGCATGTCGGTCGTTGACCACATTGACCAGGCCGCGCCGAGAGCACCAGGGTGGTGGACGACGGCGAGGCCTAGGAAGGGAACGACACGGAGGCAGGGAAGACTCGGCAGTTGTTTCCCACGCGGAGGGGAGTACGACTATACGAGGGTTTACTGGTTCGTCTGCCGTCGCCGAAGAATAACAGCAGGTGTGGGTGAGTAGAGGGATGGCTAGGCCAGCGATGGGAGTACGGTGGGGCGGTGAGGCCTGCGCGGCAGCAGAGCCAGCCGCGGGGAGGAGGGAGCATGCAGTCCCGCCGGCGCCTGTTTGAGCGGCTGGAGCAGGAAAAGCAGAGATTGAAGAAGCACGACGACCGTTGGATGGCCATCGAAGAGTCACTGCTTGTGCGTCAACCTTTTTTTAGGAAAGCCTCAAATCTGTGGAAAACAGCATATAGCCCATCTGCCATTATTTCTAATAATTTACAGCCCATTTGCTAATTATTAATGTTTTTTGGAGCCCATATTCTTTTTGTTAGCATTACAGCCCATATTGTGGCCACGGTTAAAAAATTATACGAAATTTTGCATATTTCGGTGCGGTCCGAACTGTTTTTAATCCCGAAATTTCGACTCACATTCAAACTCATTTTAAAAATAAATGTATATCAATATAAAATCCAACAAATTCTGCACGCATAAAAATTAATGTAATTTCAAATCTCGAAATGAAGAAAAGATATTTGAAACTAATTGCCGGTTTGATGTGTTTTAAAAATGTACAACCCATTTCTCATTACTGATGTACCATTTTCTCGGCCAGCCGAATGAAAGCTCTCCTCGTCTTGAAAGATTTGCAGCCCAACAGGACTGACAAAGCGACTAACTTGGCAAATCACAAAAAGACTGGGCTGTGGCCATGGACCCGGCTGTCAGCCTCTCCACGTACAGTACTCTTCCGATGGAATGTCGTTGACCACATTGACCACTCCACGCCGAGAGCACCAAGGCGGTGGACAACGGCGAGGCCTAGGAAGGGGACGACACAGAGCCGGGGAAGACGCGACAGTGGATGCCCACGCGGAGAGGAGTACGAGGGTTCACTGGTTCGGCTGCGGTGTGAGGCTGCCGTCGCCGCAGGGCCTGGCTAGCGGTGGGAGTAGTAGGGGGCGATAAGGCCTCATCAGCGGCACAGCCGGCCACTGGAGGCAGGAGCAGGCGGTCTCCCCGGTGCTGGTTTGGGCGGCTGGTGCAAGAAGAGCAGCGATTGAAGAAGCAGCATGACAGTTCGATTCAAATCCAATGGTTACTGCTGCTAGAATCGTTTGTTGACTAAGTTGACAAGCCCTGCGTACGCGTCAACTTAGTAGGCCCACATGTCAGCCTCCCAACCGGTGCGCCCCAGATGTCAGTGGGAGGAATCATTTTTTTCGCGTAATAAGGAGGCAGTTGATTGCGTGCGGCCAGGCCACCGGAGGGAGTAGGGTGGGCCGGGGAAGCCTGCGCGGCATCACAGCAGGCCACAAGAGGAGGGAGCAGGCAGTCCCGCCGGCGCTAGTTTAGGCGGCTGGAGCAGGAAGATCAGAGATTGAAGAAGCACGTCGGCCGTTGGATGGACATCCAACACTAACTGCTGCTAGAATCATGTGTTCACTTACAAAGCCTTGCGTAAACAAGTCAGCCTCGAAATCTGTGGCATGTACAGCCCATTTGCTATTATTTTTATAATTTTTACTCATTTTCTAATTCATATGGAATTTATTGTAGCCTGTTTTCCATTTTTAGAATTGCTGGCCATTTTCTGGTCAGTACCAAGGTCAAAAAATTAACTAAATATGTGGGAAATTTTGAAAATTCGCAAATTTTTGCTGGGGAATGAGATATTCTTAATCCAAAAATTAATAGCCATACTAAAAAAAATTTAAAAATAAATTTGTACTATGTCATGTTAAATCCAATGAAATACGTATAAGATATCAGTGAAGAACAAAAACAAAAAAAGAAACTTATATCCCATTTGCTATAATTTTTTAAGAATTTTCAACCCTTTTGATATTACTTTTAACAGACATTGACCATACTCTTAAGCCATGCCGGAATGCATCCGTCCTCGTCTTGAAAGATTTGCAGCCCAGTAATTCGAAGAAAACAAATAGGCCTAGCTTGAGTATTCTTCAAAAAGAAATACTGGGCTACCTATTTTCCCAAAGAACTGATGCATGAGCATTTAGCTTTATTTATTTATTTATTTACTTATTTATGTTTAGGGGACCATGAGCATGTACCCGGGACGGATTCATGTGAGAGCCTCCCTTCTAGTTAATTATGGGCTTCTCTATTGGGCCTTCATCAGTGGGCTGCATGTTATCAACAAGTGGAAAATGTGTTCCGAGTTTCAAAAAAAATGTGTTCCTTACGATAAATAGTATGCGCTACGTACGGTACGGGGCACTAAAGGATCGAACCGTGCAACGACTTCCAAAACATTGTATTTGTCGTTCTAACAACACATTTATTCAACCAACAGACGAAATATACTACTGATTGTACATTGAAAACAGCAGCAGCAACAACTAGGGATGTGGGTGCAACAGAAGCAGTAAGCAGGCCAGAAGAGTGAAGACGCAGCTCTCTCTTCCAAACCAAACATCAGCCATCATTACAAAAGGGCTACCAAAAAAGAACAAGTGTATGCATCAAACTAAATAAAGATCCTACTATGCCAAGTGTACGCATCTAACTAACTGGTTCAGTTAGACGTTACTATTTATTAAGCTGCGGAGGTTGGCTGACGGCTTGAACCAGATGGGTGCCTGACGGAGGAAACTCTAGCCAGCAGGTCAAAGTCTGATACTTGCGACCCTCTCTCCTACTTTGGGCTGCAGAGCGTGGCGGCACATATCAGGGTATGGTGCATGCAGAGACGCATGGTATGCTGTGTACACACAGTTTTGCCTGATGAACGAAACCGCGCTGCCATCATGATCCTTGCCGTCGATTATCTCCTGGTTAATCGGATAATTCAGTCCGACAAACAGAGAGCGTGTACCAAGGCTACTTACCGGCCTCTAGTCAAAAATTCCTGAAGGCCCAGAGAAGCTGGGATCCTGCTCAAAGATCTTGCAGTGACTGTGATTGTATTCCGTGAAACAACACGTCCGGTACGTGCGATCGATCATCAATCTTTCGCCGTCGTCTGATCGAGCCAGGAACCACTTGCAACTGCCATGCCGCTTTTCTTTGAAAGGTTCTGCGATTAGGAAGGGTAGGGACACCAGGCGGCCTACAACACCATATCAAGTTGGAGTCAAATAAAAAGGGGCTCTTGGTTTAGTCAATCTTAAGAACAGCATGTTATGAGCATGAATATTTTTTCAGCAAATGTTGACAGTAATATAAGCAAGCCATCATGATATCATAGGAAAGTAACATACTGCTGTAACAGCCGTTTGTAGCGATGACTGGAGTAGGCCAGCAATACATCCAGCCATAGAAGGAGTCGACAGCGTAAATGAAGCCATTGTGTTCAATGGCATCAGAGAACCATGGAGGATGTATGATCCTGTGATGGACGTGCAGATTTATCCACTTACCGCAGTGACCTGTCAGATAGGCGAGATCGCAGTTGAAGAACGCAATTAGCCTGAAGTCTTTATAATTCGCAGATCTTGTGGGCACTTGGAAGATTACAACCTTGAGCAAATCAAACTTGGTATCATGTTGGCTACTGTAAGATTCCGAGTATTCTGGGCCACGGTGCCAAAGCAGTGTAGTGTTAATCGAAGGAAGGGGGATCAACCGCCAGGTGTAGACCTCCACGAGCATCCAGCTGCCGCGACCGTCGACGAGCACCATCCAAGACGTGTTCATGCCGACCTAGTACATACCGTTAATGTAGTTGATGCTGATGGGGATCGGATCGCAGTTAAGGGGGTTGATGCTCGCCACCCTACGATCGTTATGCTGCGTGACACGCCGTTTCTAAAGATCAGGCGGCATCAGCAAGCAAGGAGCTGGCTTAAAAAGCTCCGGCCCGAGGGCTTTGAGTAAATGTTACATCCCCGACGAGCACGCGGCGAGCAGCATGGTACTGAGATTGTCTACACATGAAACAATGAGCTTGATTACCTCTGTGGGGAGCGAATTCCAGCCACTCTTTCGGCGGACGCTGCTCGGTTCTGCCATTGTTAGTGCTTGGGTTTCGGACGAGGGGGGGGAGGCGCCTTAGCGGGGATGGAAGATTGGACGAGATTATGTGCGGACAAAGATGGAGAAGCGAATATGTGCTGCGGGAAGTGGATAGGTGATGATGACTACAGCATGCCGCTTGACTTACGAGACACATTCCAGCAGCGTAGGGTCATGTCGATGCCAGACAACTTGCTTGAGTGATCATAGTACTGGTACTCCCTACAATGCTATGCCCTAACTTGCTTGAGTAGAGTAGTAGAGTAGGACTCTGCTCTACTACTAGCACCGGAGGAGTAGTATATTCTAATCTAAAATAGTTACAAACTTCAATGCCCGAGCATGGAACGACTATGAATCGTGCTCAAAGACCGTGTCTACGTGGTGTTTGGACATGGGCGACAACCTCAACGCCAACGGTGCAACTCCCATTGCACCGTATGTGTTTTTGTCCTTCCTGATCGAAATCATGGTAAAATTCATGTTTCTACTCTGTATCCTACTACTATGCTAGTCCACATGATTAGTTGCGAACGACGACTTCTTCCCCGACCTCGGCAACCTCATCCTCAACGACATGGGCGACAACGTCAACGCCGGCAACCAGTGAGATACAGGGTGTAGGAAGCGGTTTGGGAATTTGCATGCCTTTCCAACCAGTGAGATACTCCGTACAAAGTATGACAGAGAAATAACCACGGAGAAGGAAGATAAAAGTAAACAATCAAACGATCATTTTTGCTTTTGTTTTGCATTGAATCGTTTCACAAGCTTGACTAGTGCTGTTTTTCTACTTTTACAAAAACCACATCGTGATGTTAAAACGTTCATTTGCACGTACATAAGTAATAGTAGTACTCCCTCCGTCTAGGTGTATAAGTCTTCCCTCATTCTTGGTCACGGTGCACAACCGAAGATGACTTATTGACCTGGACGGAGGGAGTAGCACAGTCTGCAAGCATATATCGAGAGAGACGTGTAGTGCAATAGTGGAAAAAAATTACTCGTATATGAGACCAGGTCTCACGGTTAGTAGGTGAGACCCGTCCTGATGGATGACACGTGGCTTTTAAGTGGGGGTGGGGGATGCTTTATGATTTGTGAATGCCACGTGTCATCCATCAGGATGGGTCTCGCGTGAGACCTGGTCTCATAGAATTCTTTTCCTGTGATAGTATATAGTAAAGTTTGTGCTATATGCACGTACTTGCAAAATGCATACGAATACACAAGGTGTCCAAACTTTCCCTTTTACATACTTAATTAAGGACGCTAAAAATTCCTGAATGTTCAGGATTTATCATTTGCGTCCCAAAACTAATGAGATCGCCTTACGAAACAAAAATTATACTCCTCCTAAAAGCCACGGCGCTCGTAGGAGCGCTTGCGGCGCGCCACGAGTGACCTGGTGCGCGGCCGTTTCCCAGCGCGCCGACACAACGCCTCTTCCTCAGCCTCGCAACTCGCGAGGTGCTGATTGGCGGCTTGCCGGCGGGCGAGCGCGATCTCGCCGGTGTGGTGATCCGGCGCCAACACGTACTCCTCCTCACTGGAAGCGTGCACCCGGTCCACGTACCGCCAAGCGTAGATGAGGCGCTTGGGCCCGACTGCACTCAGGGCGTTGGCACGGGAGTCCTCCGCCACCCTCACGGCCCCCGCATGAGCCTTCTGCCAAAGAGCCAATTGCCTGACTCTCTCGGACGCGACATAGGCCTCCCAGGAAGCTTGTTCCGCGGTGCACTTCTCTTCCTCGACCTTCTTCTCCGCCTCTATTTTGGCGCGCTCTCCTGGAGGCAAAGCCTCCCACAAGGCGACATCCATTTCTTTCCAAAGCTCCTCAAGGCTGGGGGGGCTCGGAGGGCGGCGCGGCGTTCTCCTCGTAGCAGGGAGCCGACGCGTCCTCCGGCACGCGTGCTGGCGAGATTGGGAACGCCGACGCGTCCACCTTGACGCATCCTCCTCGACTAGTGGCGGCGAGGAACGGAACGGCGACGCGTCGCGTAGCGGCGAGGAGCGGAACACCGACGCGTCCTCCTCGACTAGTGGCGACGAGGAACGGAACGGCGACGCGTGACCGTCCGCGCGATGCAGCGAGGGGCTCCTAGGGCTTGGGAGGGGCGATGCCATGGTGGTCGACGTGAGAGGGAGGGGGAGGAGATAGCGATGAACGTGAACGTGAGGGGGAGGAGATATCGATGTCGTGGGAGGCGCAGTATTTATAGCGAGCAATGGCACACCTACGTAAGATATGGACTGAGTTGCACTGACTTAACTGCCAGTCCAGTTGTATCACTGACATGTGGGCCAAACCCCTGTTGGGCCCATATGTGAGTGACCGAATGCACCTGCAGTTAAGTAATAGCTACGTGGGCATATTTGTTGGAGTAAATTACGGGGGAGTGAAGGGGTGGAAATATTGCTGGTCACAACGGATTGGACGAGCATGGGGGGAGGAGAGTCATGCATGCAGATTTTTTCACACAGGGTGGAGTGGTGGGACCGCCGGAGGGAGAAGGAGAGTTTGGCAGGCATATTGTTTCACACATGGAGACGAAAAAATTTGGAGACGAACTGGCTTCCTGCAGGTATGGGGAACGGTGCATAATAAGTCATCTTGCATGCCGGGCTAGGTATAGTCTCAAGTCATTAAAAACAAACACGCCCCACACATGTTCATATTTCAAGGTGCACTAAATTATTGCATGCGATGATTAAGGCTGGCCATAATGCTGGTATCTTAGCTGGTATCATGCACACGGGAATAGCAAACATGCTGATGTGGCAAAGAATTAAAGAAGAGAGGGGGGTTAGAGTAACTAGAGTTCATGCATGCATTGGTAAACACATTTTTTGTGGAGAATGACAGCACTAGTTGAGTACTTTTGGAGACTTCAAAAACTATTCCACAATGTCTCAACATTCACAATGTCAAATCAATATTTTTACACTCATTATAAAACGTAGTTCTTATACTAGTACTAGTTGAGTACTCATTATAATCAGTACTCCCTCCGTCTAGGTGAGCAAGTCATCTTAGATTGTGCACTGTGACCAAGGAGGAGGGGAAAACGAGAGATCTTAATGTTTATAATCAGTACTCCCTCCATCTAGGTGAGCAAGTCATCTTAGATTGTGCACTGTGACCAAGGAGGAGGGTAAAACGAGAGATCTTAATGTTTATTTGCTAATTAATAGCATTGCATGCAATGATCTAACCACTGCATGTCGTGTTTGGTAGTCTCAAGTCATTAAAAGCATGCACACCCACATCTCCTATTGGTTGATATGTCAAGAAACAAGAAATGAGGTAGAAGTTAATGCACCCCACCTAAGTGTTTTGGGAGTATTGTAGATATTGATATTTTTATTATCAATTTGGTCGTGGGATTTCATTGATGCCTGTCAAAGCGTTGACAGGTCTGCTATGCGTGACATGAAGATGAAAGCGTTGAGCATCTCGAAGTTGATCAACAATCTTCAATTGTCAAAGATTAGCCGTTCGGCCAATAAGGTGGCACACTTAATCACTAAGTATAGCTTTGACAATAGATTAGATGGTATTCTTGTAAATAACGTACCACCCTGTGTGGTGAATATTGTATCGAATGAGTGTACTGGTGTGGCTGGTTAATTAATATAAGGTGGTGTTCAAAAAAAGTATAAATTTGGTCAAACACTTTGCAAATGGTTGACGGGAGTAAAAAGGACCAGAGGGAGTATCATGCATGCGGAGTAGGCAAAAAAATTGCTTGTCTAAAAAAAGGCAAAAAAAATTGCTCATTTATAGCCGGTCGAAGTCTCAAAGGGCGCGACCGCGCGAGGGAGGCGAAGGTCGTGGGAGGTGCGACGTTTGATGGAATTAAGGGAAGTTACATCCACGCGCCGGCATGGCGTGCGAACAGGCAAAAGCTATACCGTCAGGCCTACGATATGGGTCTAGTAGACATGACATCTAGTGGGTCCCGCATAGTTCTCGAGAACTCTTTGGGGGCTTGCAGCCGTTTATCCATCGGGCAAGCCAGCAACCCCACGCCGTTCACACGCCCTACTCGTCCCCGTCTTCTACCTTACAACAGTTCGCTCCCAGTCGTCCCGTCCTTTCACATTAGTTCGCTCCCAGTTTTTTTGCGGGGTACAACAATTCAACTTCTCCTAACCCTCCTCCAAAATCCATGGCCTCCCAAATCTCCATGGTCGCCGCTGAGTACCAGGTTAGAGCCAATACCGGCGATCAGTTCATCGTCATCTACACACGTGGATCCGAGACGGTGAAAGCATGGCTTGCTCGCTTCCTACGCATGTTCAACAGTTCAACGGATGAGTGGGTCGCTGGGCTAGATGTTGAGTACACCACAGTCCTGGGACGAGAGAAGGATCTAAAGGACGAAGAGAGGAAGAAGCCCGCCGTGATCCAGTTTTGCGTACATAACGTTTGCTTGGTCTACCACATATGCCATGCCGACATTGAGTGCCAGGATTTTAAGAACTTCCTCAAGGAAAAAAGAGTGAAATTCGTTACTGTAGGCTTTAAGAACGACAGTGACGTCCTGCATTGGATAGGTCTCGTTGTAGGCCAGCCTTTCGATCTCCAGAAGGCAAGCCTGGTGTCCTCCTCTCAACCTTCAATGCTGACCCTGGCAGCAGCCATGATTGATCCTTTGTACGCTAAACTGAAGAAACCTCATCACGAGTTTCATCATGCATGGGAGTCGAAGACATTAGATGAAGATCACATCCTGTACGCAGAAATGGATGCCTACCTTTGTTTAAATATCTACAAGGGTTGGATGAAGAAGCAGAGCCCAATGTCCGGTTCAAGCAAAGAAGCGTCGGCGAAGAGGAAGAGGAAGAGGGACGAGGACGAAGTCGAGGACGTGGACTCGGACTCCAAGTAGGTGGCAGTGCCATCGCTCATGCTGGTTCTACTGCAGTGTCAAGCAGACTAGTTGCTTATTAGTTTATTTTCAAGGGTGTGTTGTGTTGAGGCCCCAGCAGAACTATGGGGCTGTTTGGATTGTGACTATCTTTGCCATATGTTACCACATGATTTTTGCCACATTTGTCACACTTGCCTTACTTGAGTTGCTCAAATTGTTAGCCATACTTTGGCTTGCCTAAGGGAATCTTTCCACACTTTTTGTGTCTATGACATGTGGGGTTCACTGCTCATAAAAAATTCCTTGTCTCAAGTGTGGCTAGAACCAAATACCTACCTAACTTGGTCAAACTTGCCTAAGGTTAGGTGTGGCAAAGTGTGGCAATGTGTGGCTAGGTACCAAACAGCCCCTATCTTTATGTTCTTTCTCGTTATTTGAACTCTTTAGTACGTACAGTAGTACTAGTACTATGTCTTACTATTGTTCTTCTTGAAGTTGGTACTACTGCTCGTATCTTCGTGTCCCTACTGTACTTAATACGTTCGTACTAGTAGTATAATTTGGGTTAGTCGATTTGTGAAAGAAGTTCGACGGAGCGAAGGAAGAAGACGACAGAAGAGGTGGAAGAAGCCCTTCTAGCCATCCATGTTGCATCAAACGGCTCACATGAGTCGAATGACCCAAATTGCTCCTTCAGATTGCAGGATCGACGTGGCATTCAAGGTCTCGAAGGTAGATTCCGCGTCCGCACCCGGTTTGTGGGCTCGACGCGCGCGCGAGCGGCTTCCGCCGCGACAGCCACCATGCACGCCTCCTCCGCGCGGGCGGAGACGACAATGACACGCTAGTTCCTCCTCGCCGGCGTGTTGGAGCACGCACTCGTCCTCCTCTTCGTACGCTGCATGCATAGATGCGGCTCCACCAGCTGCTCGCGTGCTTGGCAGCGTGGCGGCATCGCGAGGAGGGACGGCAGGCGACGTGAGCGGGCGAGCCTTCGGCTTCATGGCATAGGGATGGCGCCGACACGGCGGTGATGGGCGAGAAATTGTTGGCCGGAGCAGGCGGGTGCCGGCATGCACAACGGCGGCGGTGGCATATTGATGAGTGCGTGTGTGGGAGCATACATTAGTTTTATATATAAGGTTGGTCAAACTTAAAAGAAAACCATACTAGTACACGTAAACATTAGACTTAGGCAGCACTTTTATTAGTTACTAGCTTATGTTCTTGCCCATTGTGACCAGCCTTAGTACCACGGCCACGATACGGAATCCTGTGCAAGCGCGCGAACCGCGGCCGCGCGGTCGATCGAACGGTGCGTCACCGTGTCGCGCTCGAAGGACATCCACCGAAGCTTTTTTTGTGTGTGAAAACAATCCTCGAATATTACTCAACTTTTTTTTCCTTTGAAAGTTCTTGACGCTGCAATATTTCCATATATTTGAATTTAGCTCTAGTTCGTGTTTATTTGGATTTGGACGTTTTAGGTGTGCCCTAGTTTTTTTTAATACTGATTTTGTGTGTGTGACTGAGAGAGAACGTGTGTATGTGTCCATATGTGTGTTGTGGCGGAAGGGCAATGTGGAGACGGTGTGCGTGTGATACAGACATAGAGAGGTGTGAATGTGCAAATGATCGTGCATGAGTGAGACATAGACAGATGCCGATATGTTGTGTATACATGAGAGAACGGTCTTCTAGTTTACTTGTGTGTGTGAGAGAGAGAGGGAGAGAGAGACAGAGAGAGGAGCATCCATAACACAATAACCATCTCTCTCGATTCTTCCGTCCCTCGCACGGTCGCATGCAACACATGCATCAACGCGCACATTTTGACACCCTCACCCGGCCCCTGCCCACCTCAAGGCCCGCACAATCTCTTCGTGAATACCCATTTCTCTCCTTAGGTTTGTTTTCTCTCAATATCTGACACACACACGCACACACAGAGAGAGAGAGACACACACACGCAGCACAACACACACACTGTTGGAAATATGCCCTAGAGGCAATAATAAAAGGATTATTATTATATTTCCTTGTTCATGATAATTGTCTTTTATTCATGCTATAATTGTGTTATCCGGAAATCGTAATACATGTGTGAATACTTAGACACCAACATGTCCCTAGTAAGCCTCTAGTTGACTAGCTCGTTGATCAATAGATAGTCATGGTTTCCTGACTATGGACATTGGATGTCATTGATGATGAGATCACATCATTAGGAGAATGATGTGATGGACAAGACCCAATCCTAAACATAGCACAAGATCGTATAGTTCGTTTGCTAGAGTTTTTCCAATGTCAAGTGTCTTTTCCTTAGACCATGAGATCGTGTAACTCTCGGATACCGTAGGAGTGCTTTGGGTGTACCAAACGTCACAACGTAACTGGGTGACTATAAAGGTATACTACGGGTATCTCCGAAAGTGTCTGTTGGGTTGACACGGATCAAGACTGGGATTTGTCACTCTGTATGATGGAGAGGTATCTCTGGGCCCACTCGGTAATGCATCATCACAATGAGCTCAAAGTGACCAAGTGTCTGGTCACGGGAACATGCATTACGGTACGAGTAAAGTGACTTGCCGGTAACGAGATTGAACGAGGTATTGGGATACCGACGATCGAATCTCGGGCAAGTAACGTACCGATTGACAAAGGGAATTGTATACGGGGTTGCTTGAATCCTCGACATCGTGGTTCATCCGATGAGATCATCGAGGAGCATGTGGGAGCCAACATGGGTATCCAGATCCCGCTTTTGGTTATTGAACGGAGAGCCATCTCGGTCATGTCTGCATGTCTCCCGAACCCGTAGGGTCTACACACTTAAGGTTCGGTGACGCTAGGGTTGTAGAGATATGTATAGGCAGTAACCCGAAAGTTTTTCGGAGTCCCGGATGAGATCCCGGACATCACGAGGAGTTTCGGAATGGTCCAGAGGTAAAGAATTATATATAGGAAGTGCCCGTTCGGTGACGCTAGGATCTCCGGTGATTTGGATCACGTCGAGTACGACTTCCATCATCCCCATTCTTTGAACGCTTCCGCTCGCGATCTACAAAGGTATGTAGATGCATCCGATCACTCGTTGCTAGATGAACTCATAGATGGATCTTGGTGAAACCGTAGGAAATTTTTTGTTTTCTGCAACGTTACCCAACACACACTCCCTCGAGCACACAATTCATCCCCATCCAAGGTTATACGGCGACCACTCTCGCTTGTGCTTCTTTGCACCCCAACATGCACAACACCTCAATATTCAAAGAGGGCAACGAGCAGATCAAAGACGGTGACCACACCGCGCTAGAGAATGCGGGGTCATTTGGAAGCAGGGTGATGTGACGATGGCTGACTGACTCCTCCCCCCACCCTCTCTCTCTTGCACAAAATTACCAATCCCTCTCTCCCCCGCACAAAATTGTCAATCCCTCAACCCACAAGATCCATCCCCTCTCGTCCATGTTTTTCCTGCTCTCTCATCAAACATGTTGTCCCTTCTCCTTCCACGTATACAGAATCCAGATGCACACGCATCTCATGTATATTACATGTATGCATCTTTCTCATAGACCTAACTTATTCCTCTCTCTTTCTCTCTCTCTCTCTCTGTCTGTCTCGTTAGGTTTGTCTCCTACTCTCTCGTCCACATACATACAATCTTTCCCTCCCTATCTGCTCCATCTTCAAAAGCTCTCTCTGCACGTTTCATTCACACATTGGGATATGTCAAAATGTTGCTTCTATAATGGCTGATGTAGAGTTATGGTTGTTCTTGTTGCATCCTACAAAGTAATAACTATGAAATGCATTTAGATTCTCATTTGACTGGGATTATGTGAGTTTGAGCATGTTGTGAAGTACTCCCTCCTTTCCGGTTTATACGGCTTATCTCAAAATTTTAGTTTTTCCATTTTATAAGGCTCAATTTGGTTGTTCCCCATCACAGGTTCAGACTTCAAGGTGCATTAAATCATTGCATGCAAGTATTAAGAGAAAACTGACCAATGCATGCACTTTATGCATGCATGCATTGCAATTAATTCATTCGTAAACATAATTTTCTGAGGAAAACAAGAGCATTAATTGGGTGCTTTTGCAAACTACAAAAAATATTCCACCACTCATCATGTACCTTGGTTGGTGAGATTTTTGACTTGAGCCTTATAAACCGGAAAGGAGGGGGTACTATAGACCTTGTATACATCTTGGGATTTGACAATGATTGTAACTATTGAATTGTATAGACCATTACATTCAAAGTCAATAGCCTAATATATTTATTCCACAATTTCAACAAATGATTAGTTCACTACAAACTAAGAAAACAAATATGTACTCCCTCCATTTTTATTTAAGTCCGCGTATTAGCATTGGTTAAAGTCAAGTTTTGTAAACTCTCAGAAAGCTTATAACAAAAAAATATTAACATATACAATAACAAATAAATACCATTAGATTCATTATTGAATGTACTTTCACATCATACATATTTGTTATGGTAAATGTTTATATTTTTCTATAAACTTGGTCAAACTTTAGGAAGTTTGACTTCGGTCAAACCTAATATGCAGAGTTTACTACTACTACTCGCTAGTTGCTTAGCCGAATCACTCAACACGCCACACGGGGAGTCCAGTGTCACAAAATTTTGAGGTCGGCGGGAAAATCTCCCGCGACCCTTATTCGAGCACTGGGAAGTTACCATCATAGCCTTCGGAACAGGCCTACGGATGACGCTTGGTAGGGGGCTGTTTTCGTAACTTCAGGTTCACCCTACCCAGCCAACCCCACCCCGGCACCTAGAGTAGTACACCTGAATACTCCCCAATTTCTATCCCCGCCGCAAAATAGACTTCTCCATGGCACCACAACCTTCGTGCTCCTCCCCTTTACATCGGCGCACTCATCCACCGCAGCGCATCTGCCTAATCGACAACCTCATACGCCGCACTGGAGCCGGTCCACCATCGTCATACACGGAGCCTCTTCCCCGGCATCGTCTTCCATGGTCTCGTATCTGCTTCCCGGTAGCCGACGCTAAGCGCAGAAGTACCACCGTCGTGGACAATGAACTGACTCCCGTTGCCGACCATGACTCACAGAGGCCGCCGCGACCATCGTTCTCCTCCTCAATTGGTAATGTGTGTATTGGATCACTTAGCAGTACATGTGTAGTTCCAATTTTGTTCATACCTACCCTTCAAATTTCCTGGGTGCTATTGTTCCCGTAAAAGTAATTGGTTATAGCCTCCATTGTCCAACATAATATCAGCTTGTAATTGTGTGTCGCTCCTGTATCGCGCTGTGCTTGGGTAGGTTTTTCATCTACAACCAGTAGTGTGGCAAATGATGGAAAGGTTTTTAGAACTAGCAAAATGCCCATGCGTTGCACACATAAAGATGCATTTGTATGAGTAGTTTATCTTGTTGGAGATGCTCTAACATGGCAGACGAGTGCTTTAATGTTGCCCACAAGATGCGTGAGTATTACTAGTAGTATATTTTTCTTGCCATGTTGAGATTTTAAAACCACGAGTGCGAACATGCAGAGGAGCAATTAAGATCAAACACGGGATATTCGGGACATCTTCAAGGAGCGTGGCAAGTTAAAGAGGAGCTGCACCGAACCTGTAAAATGAGCTTTGGTAAGTAACACCCTTTCAATTACTTTCGTGTAGCCTCGTGTTCTTCAATGTGTATATGTTGTAGTTTCTGTTTCTCTTAAGCGTGGTGTTCTTCGATGTGTAATAAGAAGAGTCTTAATCGTCCTAATGCTTTCGTTTTTAGCTTGATGTAGGAAGTGGGTGTTCCCACCTTGTAGTATGTTTTTATTTATTTATTCCTTTTGAATTCACTTCTCCGAGTTCTGTTTATCTGGCTTCTACTAAATGGATCTAGGTTGCTCTGAGTATTGATCTAAAAAAGAAGTAACTTCATGTCAGGATGCAGTTCATGCGAGGAGGGAAGTATGGTCAACCTCGAGATCATGTTTCCAAAATGAGGCTGGAATACACACAAGGTGCCAGTTCCCTAATGAAGCTGGATTAGACACAAGGTGCAAATTCCCAGATGATGCTGGATTACACACAAGCCAGGTGGAGTCGTCAGCTGTTCGTGTCCTCGTGGCATTAGTAAAGGCTGAAAGAAAGCGTGCAGCAGCCCTTGAGAATGTAGCTGAGTTCCTGAAGAAGCGAAAAGAGCAATCAGATGCTCTCTTCACCCAAGCCAAAGAAGAGATGGAAGAAGCCAGAAATAAGCTAGCAGAGGCAGAGCAGTCTAGGCGTCTCCTGCTATCTAAAACTATTGTCAATACAAAATTTCCTTCATAATAGCTAGGTTCAAATGTTTATCCAGTCAGCATGCCTGTTGTGATGTCCGTGCATCTACTGATGTGGCACAAAATGTTTTTTTTCGGGTCATGTAATAACAGCAATTACTTTCAAAACAATAACAGATGAAGCATTGGACATGGTATAGTTCACGCGCAAGCCCGACATTCCAAGTTCAACTTCCACATCAAACTCATGTTCACAGATATCTGCACATTCATACATAATGTCCACAACCATGATGCACTTCAAAGCCAAAAAAATGTGAGGAGAGTTATAAATAAATAAAATCCTCTACTAGTTCTAGCTACCAGTGCGAGCACAACAAGTCAAGACCATGCGTAAATTAATTATATTGTAGTCATTTTTTGTGTTCTAAAATGCCTGCCGGCTCGTGGAAGGACGTGTTGCCGGCACACGCGCGGATTCAATGAAGGCAGGCGGGGCAGTCTTAAGCTGGTTGCACGCGGCGAGGAGGCATGCTCAGCCGGGCCTGCAGCGAGTGCGGCCCTCTTGGCCGGCGCGCCGGTTCAATGCCTACGCTATGAGAGGTCGCGTCCGTGTCAGAGCAATCACTCCCTCCAGTGCTTTTTTGTTTGGGTATAACAAAATCTCATTTTCCATTCACATTTTAGTGGTAGGAGTTGTGCGTGTGTGTCTGTGAGAGAGAGAGAGAGAGGAGACGGTAGTCGGGGTTGTCTGATCGGTAAACAAATGAATAATGTCAGTCTGGGATGGAGACGAAAAAGAGACCGCAACAAATGTTGTGTCTACAGGAGAGATAGAGAGAGTAATTTTAGTGGTATGAGTCATATGTAGAGACATATAGGGTGTGTGAGAGAATCCCATAGAGAGAAAGACAAAGTGAAATACGAGTGGAGACTATGTGTTTGGCGGTGAAAAAGAAAGCTTAGGTACCGAGTGATACCAGAGAACAGTAGAGACGTGAGAGATAATGAAAACCGTGTAATTTATAATGATAGGGAGAGTGTGACACTTCTCAAGGGAGACGTCGAGAGACCATGTTTGCGAGGATACGAGCAACATGAAGTGAGCGTGTGGGTGGGCTGGAGAAAAGAGAGTGATAGCTACCTGAAGGAGCATGCATGCGAGAGAGATGGGCGTGAAAGGAGTGAACAAAAAAGGGATTCAAATATTTGAATTCGAGATGATGATACATGTAATCCATACTCGAACCAAAATTGATCTATCAAACATGCATACTCATATGAATTCACGCACATCTATGTTATTTAATATGTAGATATTACTGATCCATACATTTTAGTAGAACATAATTTGGTTAAATTTTTTCGACAACCTTAAGATTTCGAGATCGTTGTATTTGTAGATCATATTATACATATAAAGGAGCATAATTCTTTGTTGTGCTTTTGAAAGTATATATATAAAAAAATGATGTATATAGAATATAATTCCAATTGAAAATGGATCCCGCCCAAAAAAATAGAATACAAACGGGATTCGAATTGAGTTGGCATGGTAAACGTGCACTCTGCAAAATTTGAACGAAGCGGGGAAATTCGCAGTAACCGCCCGAAACCAAAATCTGCGAGATGGAAATCACTACTGCCTATCCCTGCCACGCAAAGCCTATATGCTGGATTTGTATAGGTTTCGATAGGGGTAGGTTTGTAATTTCACCCAAACATGACGTAACCGCCTCTCACCCGGGTTCATACACGGTGGGCGCCAAAACATAGTGCGTCCTTTGCCGAAATCGACTCCCTCCCCGATTCATATTCATACACGGTGGGCGCCAAAAACAAACTCTCGTCGGCAAATATTCGGTGTATGCGAGATTACCGTCCTATCCCCGACCGACTAGTGTTGCTGTGATGTAGTAGAAATTTGAAACGGGGGCTAAGTTTGTAAATTTCCTCGCATTTGAGACAAGCGCGCCCTAAATACATGGTTCCCCCCTTCCTATCTACCTCCCTTTTCCCCATTCGTACTCCGTGGGCGCCAAAACACCCTCTCCACCCCACCCTCCTCCGTCCGCCGCCGTCCGCCACCCCATCCACCGCCGTCCTCCTACACCATGCCGGAGCTGATATCGCGACGCCGCCATCCATTACAAGAGATCAACCTCTCTCATCCACAGCTTCAGACCGGGATCCTTGCATCCCGTCCTCTCGCTTCATCCCCGCCGTCATCCACCTTGCCGGCGCCGCTCCTACGACCGTCTCGTCCACCGTGCCCCGCCGCCACCGTCTACCCTCCTAGATCTGCTTCCATGCCGCCGACAGCCATCGCTACCGCAGCACCGTCAAATTCTCAGCAGATGCCTACACAGCGCCGCACCAGAGGCGGTACTCTTTCGTATCTGCTCAACTTATTTATCACAGCAAGAAAATAGATCGCCACTGCTTTACTTATGGTTTTCCCCTTTTATATTCCACACTAGTTAAATCACAATAGACTAAATTTCAAAATTGGGTCAGTCAATTTTTCAAAGCTCGCCGGAGTTCGCCGGTGCAATCGAAGGGGCTCGGGTGGTTGTGGGGCCTCGCCGAACGAAGAAAACTCGACGCGGGTGGGGGTTGGGGGGGGGGTGGCGGAGGAACACATGCGGTGGGGGCCGGTGGTCCGGCCGGTGGCCCGTGTGGTGTTCTGTATGGGAAGAATCAGAGACGAGGAAGAAGAAGGGTTAGGAGACGTAGGATCTTCATCCAACCGCCTGAAATGGTCGAGAGACAGCTAGGAGTTGCATTCTTAATGCGCTCTGGTTCATCATGTGTGGGCACTGCGCAACCAACATTTTATTATCCAAAATCTGCTTGCTCTTCTTTACCATGTTCCTCTTTCGTTCTTCTTTAATATGTACTCTCTCCGTTCCTAAATACAAGTCTTTCTATAGATTCCACCATGGACTACATATGGAGCAAAATGAGTGAATCTACACTCTAAAATGTACCTGGATACATCTGTATGTGATCCATAGTGGAAATCTCTACCAAGACTTATATTTTGGAATGGAGGGAGTATGATAGTAGTACAGTATGTTCCTTGTACTGAAGATGAGCAGGGACATTTGCAGTGTAGAGGTCTATACGGTCGGTTGTGATGGACACTTTGAGCCTCTTTGATTCGTAGGATCTTGTAAACATAGGAATAGGATTTGTAGTGGCCTGCCCACTTGAATCCTATAAGAATAGCAAGGAAATGTGGGGAGCTGTGTCGCCTTCCAGAGTTACATTGATATTAACAGTACCGCACCTTCACTTGAAGAGAGCTGGTATCCGAAGCCTTTCTAGCCGTACCGGTAATACTAGCACATATATTCCAGCAAGTTCCACTTTGGTGATTTTACTCTGATGCTTAAGGTTTTCCTGTTATATCTACACTATGATCTGTGTAGCTGCTTTGTGTCGCACTAGCAGCAGCCCACTCTTGAAGCTAAACACTGCAATGACTTACAAAATTGGCACCAAGGCATTGAGTGCCATTCTGGATGCAATGAAACTCATACGATCCCCACCTGTTGATTCTTGTTCAAAATATCATCCTAATGACTATTCTAACCTCGAGGAGTCAAAGGCAGATAGCCTGTCCTGTTCACCCATCAAGGTGCCTGTTCTAATTTGGCAATGTTTTATTGATTGCGGGTATCTTGCATATGTTGTCTTGCATTTCTTCTACTTTGTTGCACCGCCATCTGCTTAGTTTACTCATCATATATGTTGAGATGCCATGCCCGTCCATTATCAATACATATTCCATCTGTCATCATACCATGTTTTTCCACTCAAATGTTGTTCTTGTGCATCAGACATCAAAAAGGAAGAGGGTGATTGCCGAACCTGAAGGAGCACCAGCAAAGTCCTTGAAAAACGTGGTGGTGCGAGAGAAATCAGACAGCACCCCACTTATATTTGATGTACAACCAGTGACACAAAACGTATGACCGACTCCAGCAGACGGTACCCATACTTCACTGGCCACACCACTAGCCCAACCACACAGGACATGCACTCCAGCAAAAGGTATACCGATTTCATTTGCCATAGCACCAGCTGTACCACAGAAAAATCCCACTCCAGCAAAAAGTACAGCAAGTCCACCGGCCGAAGACCTATCCCAACTGCAGAGACAGCCAATTCCTGCAGATTGGAACCCCATTCAATTTATTCCCAGTTTAAAAGACAATGCTTTCAATGTTGTTAGGGACTACGTGCATATATTCCCATCATGGGAAGATTATTGTGAAGACAAACATCATTTTCACATCTTCCTGTCCAACTTATGTGTAAGTGCTATTATTCATGGCTATTATTTTCCTGTTTTCTGCTGATTGAACACATCAATGATTTACATTACATTGTTGTAACTAGGCGAGGGTCAATCTGGATAGTCATGACAAGCAAAGCTTGCTTGTGCTTTTCAAGGAAGCATTGCAGCAGTATCGGTGTTACCTGAGGAAATCACACTTTGATGGCAAGTCTATAAACGAATTCCTGGTGAAGTCTCCTGTGCTAAATTTAGGAGACATTGAATGGAAAAACCTTGTTATGCACTGGTCTCATTCCCAGGATGAGGTACTGTCTATGAAATCACATGACAATTTGAACTTCTACTTTTCCGCATGTGCCTTACGGATCTTTTTTGCAGGAAATCTGCTCGAAGAAGAATTCTGGTTTGACAAGAACGACATGATATCTCAAATATGCTGCCCGCTGCTTTGCTCTTATTAGTACCTGTTGTCCTGTATCACTGTACTTGCATACATACCCGGTTCATTATGTCACAGCAGTATGCATGATAGCTTGCTTATCAATTGTTCGCTCCAAATTATCTGATCTGTATGAATGGTTACATTAGTGTAGAATATATCCAATGCCAATGTTTTTTTAGCTCTCAATTGTTCTTGTAAGTACATGCTGTCCTTTATCAGTGTACTTATAATGACAGATAGTTGTTCATGTACCATCACTCTGCAGCTTATTTTCCTTTGCCCTCCATTTTCTACCCATCAGATCTATATTTACTCTTACCATAAGGTTGGTACTGAAGAAGTTTAGCTGTGCATTGCTCTTGGCTGTACCTTTTGCCTGTATCGCTGCACTTACATTTATAGCTACTTGGTTATGTAGCATCACTCTTCATCTTATCTTAAATATTCTCCATTTTTTCGTATATTATCACATCTATATTTACTCTTAACAAAATGTAGAATAAAGGCAATGCTTTTGAAGAAGATTCTGTGGTAAACTTCTTGAATTGCCCCCCATCAGCATGGACAAGGCCTTTATAGAGCATGTCTTCACCAATAATGTAAGTTTGTCCATCTCAAGCCTTCAAACTTTGTTGTATATATTTGGTTAGGCATGACTGCAACAGCTGTTTATTTTTGGTGTTTGCGTCAAATTGCTTATTTAAAGTTTATTATATGTAGTTCATAAACAAAAGTTCGTCCTTTCTCAATTTAAGTTTTCAGTTGTACAACCAAGTTCCCTCTTCATACCATGTAAATTAAACTATACAGAGCAAGTGATCTTCTTTTGCACTGCATGTATGCTTCTGTTCTTCATCTGTAATCCACTGGTGTGGTGAACCTACCCACTACAACACAATGTCATATTCTACAATGTCTTAACTATGAAAAATGTCATATCATTCTACTATTATTTAAACCATCTCTTTATTTGCCAATCTGAAATGGTATAAATTGACAGCACACTAACCATTGATACTTATGAGTTCTTCATCTGTAATCCAGTGGTGTCGTGAAGCTGCCAACTCCTTCACAATGTCATTTCCTGCCATGTCTTGACCTGAAAAATACCATATTGTGTTAATGCAAATTTAAACTGTGTCACTTTATTCATCAGTAAGAAATGTGATGAATTGTCAGCACTGATACTTTTATGTGCAAAACATGTCATCTGTCTACTTGTTTATCTTTCAGAGTGAGGAAGATATAAGTGTTGAACAAGCGCAGTCTCATCATCTTGCTCAGCTGCTTGCGCTGCAGCTCCCCGGCAGGGCTAACCTTTCTTGAACTCTATTGAAGTGCTGTCGGTTTTGTATGTTATTTTGTCGGCGTGTTTATTTGCACTGGTGGCAATCTTTGATGCCCACTGTATGTAATCTGCTGTCTGCTTGTGCTTTATTATCATAGTGGCGAACCTTGATGCCCAGTGGATGTAATATGCCGTAATTTCTTTATTGTATAGTATAGGATTTTTCTTATTCACGATGCTGCAGTTATTTTAGTGTATATATATCCTGTTTTCGCAGTAAACCGGCCAAACCGTAAAATTACGGTACATTATCGGGCCGTCATGCAATCACGATGTAGGTTGGGCCTGAAACGTGCCGATCAGCTCACGGGCCGGCAGCAGCCCGAAATGAACCCCGGCCCATGATTGTGAGAATCAAATCACGGGCTTTTAACAGTCCGAAAAATTGTCTCGGTCCTTGTTTGGCCCAACAGATATCGGCTGCGAGCAGGCCGGATGCAAACCGGGCTGTAGTTAGGCCCAACTATATGACGGGCTTTTAACAGGCTGAAATTAATATAGGGCCGAAATGTTAAACGGGCCCTTAACAGGCCAAAACTAATATCAGGCCGAATTACTAAGTGGGCCTTTAGCAAGTGGGCGCAAAAGCATAGTGTCCAGTTGACGGGCCGAATCTGATATGGGCCATAATTAGGCCCAAAACCTCTTAAAGGGTCGGATCTGATCTGGGCCGTAATTTGGCCCAGAACGTGGTAGGCTTTTGACGTGCCGGATCTCATATGGGCCACTGTTAGGCCCGGAGCGTGGCAGGCCATTAATAGACCGTATCAAATATGAGCCGGCATTTGGCCCAAAACATGGCAACCAGTTAACGGGTCGGCCTACTAGGGTCCTCAAAATCTTCTAGGCCTACAGCTGGGCCGGCCCATTAATGTCGGCGAAATCTCGTGGGCCTTTAGCTAGGCCAGCCCATTATGATCCGCAAGAATTTTGTGGGCCTTTACCTGGACCGGCCTATTATGGCACACAAAAATCTTGTGGGCTTGTACCTGGGCCGGCCCATTATGGCCCGTGAAATCTTGTGGGCCTTTAGCTGGGCCAGCCCATTATGGTCCGCAAAATCTCGTGGGCCTTTAGCTGGGCCGGCCCATTATGGTCCGCAAAATCTTGTGGGCCTTTAGTTGGGATGGCCCATTTAAACTTGTTGGGTCGTGCCACGTGTCGACGTATCATAGGCGCCTTCTGTCCAGTGAGTGGATGACATCTGTCCCGACGATGAGCCGACACGTGTTTCCTCTAGCCAATGATGATTTTACACGTGGAAAATCCCCATTGGTCAGGGCTGTTAACAGGTTATCGGATACAAAACCCGACCTGATAGCTTAACGGCATTCCGTTACGGTGGATGCCACGTGTCGGTCACCCTTGACAAAAGCACTTCTGTGACGCGCGATTTATCGTCATGGAAGTGGACACTTCTGTGATGATAATTTTGGTAATGTCATGGAACACTTCTACGACAACACAGGTATGACTATCTTGATTTTGTCATAAATTTGTCATGGATGTACATGCATGACAAAAAAGCGACCTACTGTGACAAACACGTATCATCACGGAAGTGTATTTTTTTGTAGTGCAAGGGCCTGCAGTTCATCTTCAACCTCCACCCCCTGAGCCGCCAGCCACTACCGGCCAAACAGCCACGCCCGCTGCCCGTGGCCGGCGGTGCGCTGCCCTGCCCGCCCCGAAAACACTCCCCACCGCCGGTCCGCCGCCGCCCCGACCATCCCAATAGCCCCCCCTGTGCCGAGCTTTTTCTCCGGCGATCCCCACACCATCGCCCCACCACCGCCGGCGACCACCGCCCCCACCCTGAACCCTAAGATAGATAGTGGGGTACCTCTCCGGCGAGCCCCCCTCCCCGCTACTGCTGGTTCTTCCTTAACTCTGGCGAGCCCCCCACCCCCTGAAAATCGACTGACCCAAAAGTCGATTCGGTCGACTGAAGTGTAGCTAAATCGGAGCAGCATCGCAAGCAAGAGCAAGAGCGAGAGCAGCAGCGCGAGCAAGAGCAAGAGCAAAAGCAGACTAGGCAGGGGACCGAGAGCAAGAGCAGAGCAGCAGCGCGAGCGAGAGCTAAAGCAGCAGCATCTCCTACTGATGTGGCCACCGCTGCCGAGGGAGCGACACCGTGGAGGAAGTGGCCGGCGACGCTGCCGTGGATGGAGCCGCGCCGTGTCGGCTCGGGACCGAGCGCCGTCAGCACCATGAGATCGAATCAAGAAGAAAATGCGGCGATTAGTGTACAAGCTCTTTGGTGGCGCCGATTAGGCCGCAGCTTCATCCGAGGAAACAGTGATGATGATGCTCTTTCGGTGGTGCAGGTGAAGATGGCGGTGTGGGAATGGAGGTGGCGCGAAAGACGAGGGGAACATCGGGGCAGCTCCTTGGATGTGGAGGACGGGGTGGCTGAACCGGAGGGACGACGAGATCGACGATGGATCCTCATCCGATATGGTGGATAAGGGACGTCGAGGTGTTGCTGTGGACGACGTCGTCGGGGAAGAGGCTCTGGTTGGGTGGCGGACAGAGGAGGGTGTGGGGCTTCGCGGGTTTTCCCGACCTCAGTGTACGAATGGGTGGGCGGATGGGATGGGAGTGGGGAACCATGGCTTAGGGACGCGCTTGTCCGAAATGTGGGGTAAGTTACGAAACTACCCTCACCGATTTGAGGCGGTTCTTTCGATTTAGGGGTATCACAGGCATTTTGCGTGTCGGGATTTCACAGGAGGTGGGAGTTTTCGCGCGCGTTGTAATTTTGGAATAGCAAGGCGCGGGTTGAGATGGAGGGAGTTGTCGGAGCACAACGAGACAAAGATATATCTTAAATATTTTGGGCTAACAAGGCGCGGGTTGAAATTTCCGGACAAGCCTAACGTGTACTGTACCAAATCAATTCGCACTACAAATGTCATTCAAAACTTTGAATTCATGTTATGTTCAATTAAAATATTTCGCTACGTGTATACTGCATGCAACCTAGTACTCAAATGAACGTTTTAGTGCATTCCAAACGTATATACTACCGCTTCAATATGAACTAAATTTGAATTCGTTTCTCTATTTGAATAAGATCTACAATAATGATTGTTGTGAAGTCAAAGCATTTGAATTCGTTTCTCTATTTTAATAAGATCTACAATCGTCATTATTGTCAAGTTAAACCATCGTTTGTGTATTATCTTCACAGCACACCGCATGATTAGTCTCGAGTTACATATGAACTATGTGTACTATATGAACTCGAACTCGATTTTTTGAATCCACTTTATGTTGATTTCAAATCATAGTACATTTCAAGCTCTAGCTAGATCTTCACAAAGTAAACCATGTCTCATATGTATAATGTGTTTATCACATTATGTATGGTGCCCCGCCCCCTACGCCTACAAGTATTTAGATGTGAGTTGCAAACACCACACATTACCACAAATTCAAATAAAATGTGAGAATGTTCGATATATAGTATTGTTTAGATTGTTCGATATTTAGTTGTAAGCTGCAAACGCCACACATTACCACAAATTCAAATAAAATGTGAGATTGTTCGATGTATAGTATGGTTTAGATTGTTCGACATTTAGCTGTGAGTTGCAAACGCCATGCATTATCACATTATGGTATAACATGTGCAAAACCACAACACGCGTATCACCGCTATATTCATGCATGCATATGTTTAAAACACTATGATCTCTTGTTCAAATATATGAATCCACTTTCATATAAAATTATGATGTTTGTTAGTCTCTTGAAACCACACAATCCTCTAACCTTTGTAGCTACCACTAACTTTCTCTCGTGCATGCACACGCCATCCTCGCCCTCCCCCTCCCTCGGCATTCTATCCATCGCGCACATTCATTTTCTTTTCTTTAGGTCGTTCTCGCACAGTCTCCACAACTCCTTTCCGACACACACCGATCGATAAACCTCTCCAGCGATGTCTACCTACAACATACACACGCACCTTCAATCTCCTCCTTTATGTGTCCTTGCCTCGTGTCTCTCATACGGTCCCACACACATGTAAACTCTCGCCCCTCTTTTCATCAACCTCACAACCGCACACTCCCCCCTATCTTGCTAGTAGCTGGGCCTCTCGCACCACCTCCTAGCTCCATTCTCTCTGTCTATCCATCTCGCCGGGCCTTATTTGCCTCTAGCAAATGGACGTACACCGACCGATCTCCCGCTATACATATAGCTAGCTAGGTCCTTATAACTCGTTTTTCCCCACGCGTCGATCGATCTACCTCATTAGTTGTGTCTCTCCCTTCCTCCGACAAACAACAATTGATCTACCGATCTAGTTAGGTTTGCTTACCAAACACATGGTTCCCCTTCATCATCCATGGATGTGTACCGACAGATCTATCACGCATAGGCACACACAAAAACACATCCCCACTCTTATTGATAATATTGCAGTTCCACCCTCAGTTTGTCTAGTAGGCCTCTCCCACCATCTTCAAGAAGTAACTCCATCACCCATCCAGCACTCTACCCCTCTCCCTCCCTCTCTCTCTCCTCTCTCTCTCTCTGTCCCATCCTATTTCCCGTCCTTCAGTTATGCATGGACGTCGACCGATCTCCCTCAAGACATAGCTGGGTCTCTCCTTCTCAACACATATACGAGTTGTTATACCTCTATAGTTAGGCCTCTGCCTACCCCTCCCCCACCCCCTCGCGCGCGCACACACACGCACCGATACATCGAGCACTCTAGTCATGTCTCCCTACCACAGACAAACTTGACCTGTGCCCTCTAACGTTCCGGTAGCTAGGTCAGTCGCCCTATGTCTTTGACTTGCACACACACACAATTTCGATGGCTCTCTTCATCAATCTCGCACCCACCCACTTGATCCTCTCTTCAACTCTATCGATATCTATGACCCCTCCCTCTCTTCTCGTGGATCGCCCGACCCTCTATATATGATATGGATAGGCCTCCATTTCACACACATTGCATGCAAAATTTTGTTTGAGATGTCATTGACACATATTCCCACAAATACATTCACGAACGCACAAGCCATTTTTCTAGGTTTGTATCTCACACACACCCACGTAGGTGGGGGATGTGCACGAAGAGAAGAGGTGGACGCACGGCGCACGTACTCCCGTCTCTTTCCCAACCACACCCGCGCGGGTACACAGTGGAGCTCATTTCTGTATGTAAAGGCAACCCACGTGGTAACTTGACACATGTACTGGTTGTCCACTAGATGGAGGGACGATCGTCTACCACGGGTGAACAAACAAATTGCGACTTGACGCGTTATGTTAAAAAAGAGGCAAACCATGTGGGGCCTACCATAGAGGCAAGGCTCTATACACTGGAGTACTTTTGATGTGTCCCGTTAACTCGCAGAACAAGGAGAAGCTTGCTTAGTACGCCGTCTCCCCCGCCCACGGGCGCAGTGGCTCGCAGGATGAGGTGAAGCCTGCTTACTACACCTTACGCCCGCTCCCTCGCCCACGTGCGCGGTGGCTCGCAGGACGAGGAGAAAATTTTACTATTCCCTCCGTCTAGGTGTGTAAGTCACCTTACGAAAATTTTACTACTCCCTACGTCTAGGTGTGGTCCCTCCGTCATGTTTGTATGAAAATCCGGTATCTTATATGATTTCCGTCATTTTTTATATGAAATACCGCCGTGTTTGCGTGAATTTCGTCCGGTTGGTTGACTTGCTGTCATAATGTGTGCGGCTATGGTTGGATGGCGTAATTTGCAGGTCGCCGGTCGGTCCGCGGGCGGCTCAGGCGGCGTGGTGGGACAAAAAGCTCATGTGAGCTCATCTCCAACGTGCGCGCTGGAGGATGCATGAGAACCTGAGCCATTCCGCGTTCATCGGTGGCAAAGGCACCGGTGGACAAAAGGGTCGCCAATATTTTGGCTACCCCAGGCAAGTTCCAAACAGCCCCTCCCAACAGATTCAAATCCCTCGTTCGCCGTGGAATTTTGCCATGTGTTGTTTTCATGGACTAGCAAGATGTCTGCGCATTGCACGGAACATCAAGATGCATTTTTTTACAAAACACCTGTTGTGATTGACCCATGCAGGAGTAATCCCATTTTGTAAAAACTAATGACTGCTCGACAATTTTATCGGATAAATGGAATCTCGAGAATTTTATCGGACTCCATTTTTGTATACAAGGCCACAAACCCATATTACAGGTACCAAGGAAAAAATTAATGTCTTCTAAATCAATGTTGCAAGCCACCTTGTTTCCTTGTTTCCCATGTAAATTAATGTGTATTCTTCTCTTTCATGCACATCAAGCCAATGCTCACACTCCCACATGCATGCAAGGGATAATTAATGTCCTCCTTTGCTAGTAGTACTACGAGGCAAACACCATTAATATTGCATTGATTAGTGTTAGTGGCCTTGTATATCTGCAAATTGTAATTTTGATAGTGGCCTTGTATATAAAAATGGAGGGAGAAAGATGCGAGATAAGGTGAGGAGGAGTGGGGCGTGGTGGTGACTGGTGGTCGGACTGGGCGGAGGCATGGGGATGGACGACGCATTATGTCTAGGTTTGTATCTCTATAGTCCCTCTCACACACACCCACGTAGGTGGGGGCATGCACGAAGAGAAGAGGTGCACGCATGGCGCACGTACTCCCGTCTCTTTCCCAACCACACCCGCGCGGGTACACGGTGGAGTTCATTTCTTTACGAAAAGGTAGCCCACGTGGTAACTTGACACGTGTACTGGTTTTCCACTAGATGGAGGGAGGATCATCTACCACGGGTGAAAAAACAAATTGCGACTTGACGCGTTATGTTAAAAAAGAGGCAAACCATGTGGGGCCTACCTTAGAGGCAAGGATCTATACACTGGAGTACTTTTGATGTGTCCCATCAACTCGCAGAATGAGGAGAAGTTTTCTTAGTACGCCCGCTCCCTCGCCCACGCACGCGGTGGCTCGCAAGACTAGGATAAAATTTTACTAGTACTCCCTCCGTTTACTCCTTATTCCTACCTTGGTTAGAGAGATTATCATACTGTTTGGAATATATGTCCTTTAGTAGATTTTAATATGAACTACTAGTACATACTCCAAACACTGATGTATATAGACGTATTTTAGAGTGTAGATTCACTCATTTTGCTCCGTATGTAGTCCATATTGAAATGGACGTAATAGTACGCACTCGCCCTTGCCCCTCGACCCTCGCCACATGGTGGACGTGCAGCAATTCATTTGGTCTCATATAGCCAGAACGATATATACTGCAGTACCATTATTGCTCGACTTCTCGAAGAGGCGAAGAGCCAATCGCAAGGTTAATAGTTTGGAGAAGCCAAGCGCAAGTTTTATAGGAGAACGAGTAGTAGGTGCCGCGTCATTTATAAATAAAGTTTTTCTTCTTTAGAGGCACGTACGTAATATAAATAGGTTCATATGGAGAGAAAAGGAAACCGCTCCAGTATATACATAGGCAGGACGAGCCTAAATGGTTGCTTGCTGGGTTTGCTCTCTTCAGTTTTCACACTCTCTCGCACAAAACCACTGTGGCCACATCTCTAACATCCCGGCAGATCACATCCGCCGGGGGAAGGGGTGGATGCTTAGTGTAGATGCGGTCGCCATCGCCGAGGCGAAAACCCACTGTCGGGACGTCCCGATCAGGGGTCCCCGCCATTCTCTCTCACAAAGCCGGTGAGGTTGCCTTCGTCCATTGCTCACTGCCACGACGTGGGTAGTTGCCTCCTCCCGCCGCCCTCCTCTAGGTTGAGCTACGTCCCGACATCCCTCAGGCACAACGCCCTTTACAGCCGGCTTGCACCACTGCTCCAGCTTCCCACATCACTCCATGTGGATATTTCTCTACTTCTTTGCCCCGCACATACCTCTACTGGCTTCTACGTACTGTATTTGTGATGAGTTTATGTCTCATCAACTAGTCCCAATAATCTTGAATCGCACATACCGCATTGTACTATCTCGCTGATAAATTACAGTACGTACTATACAAGTACTTCCTCTGTGCCTAAATATAAGTCTTTGTAGAGATTTCACCATGAACCACATACGGATGTATATAGATGCATTTTAAGTGTAGATTCATTCATTTTGTTCCGTATGTAGTCCACCTAGTGGAATCTCTACAAAGACTTATATTTAGGAATGGAGGGAGTACTATGTAAAGAGTTAGGTGTCGCACGGTGTTCAAAAAATATGGTGATAGTGTGAGGTGGGCCATGTAATCACCGAGCCTGCGTGTTTTCACTGCTCTTGCACTCCTCCGCCGTAAGAATGGAGAAAATTGTAATCTAGTAGTATCTCCTTTCGCCGAAAGTGTGGGACATCCAGCAATCCTACCACCTCAGTAATAATGACCAATGAGCCATCAAATCACATAGACCCAGCAGTAAGTTGGACGGACGAAGCAACCATCACTCTTGAATCCGCTTCTCCCTTCAACGCAGGTGCCAGTGAGAGGTCGCGTCTGCTCTGCCCGGGCATGAATGCGGCACTGACCGTTTCGAGCGGGAAGCATGCGCGGGCGATGGAGGGGCTTTGGGTGGGCCAGGCTGGTCAGGAGCAGGCGTGGCAGCTGTCCGCCTGTCCCTTCCGGACGCCTGGAAACAAGAGGATGCACAGACTCTGGCGGCTAAAATCGTACACTACACACCATCTCTCTGTAGGAGTAGGTCGATCTATCACTCTCTCTAACACACACACACACACACGCACACACAGGTTCATAGAATAGCAAAATCGTGCAAGTGCGAAGCCACAAGAAGTGAGATACAAATGGAGTATGTACAAGAAGAGAAGAGGTGACGAATATTCCATCAAACCTGGACTGAGGAGTAGTACTCCCTCCGTCTAGGTGTTAAGTCATCCTACGGAGATCAGATATTCCCAAAATGTGTAGGTGTTGTCCATTAACTTCGCACCTCAATCCCCTCCTGGCGTCGTTGCTAGCGAGCGTTGTTACTTAGGGAGCGTTTGGATCCTTAGCAAGAACAACTTATAGCATAGCCGGGCAAGGTTAGGAGTTTGTAACTGTTAAAATCTGTTAGCTTTTGTGGGCCAGCTAGCTTGGGTGGGCTAGAAAAACCTTGCTAGCTCAGGAGAGCCAGATAGGCTCGCTTCCGATGACAAACTTCGCGTAGTAGTAATATAGACTAGTAGGCTTCGAAAAAAAACATAGACTAGTAACATATGCATGTTGTACTAGTCCAAGTTACTCACCACTATGACCAGCCTAAGCAATGTAACAAAACGCTCCTTACTCTGCCTTCTTATCTCCCCCGGAAACCCAGTGCATGGAGTGCAACTACGTGTTGATCAGTCAAGAAATCAAAGTCGGTTTGCATGCGAGTTAATACATGGCCCTGCATGGTAGCTAAAATGGCATCTCTTAGTTGTTTGGATTAATTGTTGCGTTTAGAGACAGAAATCAGGGCTTTGATTGGAGGACTGACCGGTCAAGTTTCTCCTTCTCCTCCAATCTGCTTGCACCTTGGTCCTGTTGCACCTTCTAACATGACTTATTACACCTAGACGGAGGGAGTTGTACGAGATACAGTTGCACACTGACTTAGGTCGAATACAAGTGCCCAAAATTGTGTGCATGTTATAATAAGGATTCACTTAAAATAGTACGTGAGCGAACAGAGGCATCAATTGGACAGTGTTCCCGAGCAGTAGCGAGATGTGTGAGGTAAGATACACCGCTGGCTCTTTTAATTTTTCTTATTAATTTGTTTGTTTCACCCTCTGACTAGTGGGACCCAACGTACTACGTGGAGATAGGTAATGTACTACAGGTCAAAATGGATGGATACGGAGCTATACGATCTCGTAGTGACCGTATAATCACCTCATCACGTATAAGCTGTAGCCTCGGCGCTTGTTTTCTAGGGGTTGCACTCTTCACACTCTCTCCAGTATATATATACACGCTGGAGCCTCAGCGCTTGTAGTTGCTCTCTTCACACTCTCTCACACTCTCCATATCTAAACAAGACTTCGTTGGCCTCTCTCTCTCTCCCCTCACTGCTGGTCTGCTTGTAGTTGCTCTCTTCACACTCTCTCGCCCTCTCCAGATCTAAACAAGACTTCGTTGGCCTCTCTCTCTCTCCCCTCACTGCTGGTCAAAGAGCCGGCCGGATCCGTCGGCCGGGAAGGGAAGGAGGCTTAACGCTGTCGCCATCGGTGAGGGAGGAGGGAATCCACTACCGGCTCAGCTGTCGGCGTTCTGGGAACGGGGGTTCCCAAACTTGCCTGCCTGCGGCCTGCGGCGTGGCTCAAAGGGGGCCCAGCACGGCCCGTCTTCATCAACACTGACCCAAGACCCTCGCGAGGGGCCAAGCCTCGCGGGGCAGACGACACGGAGCTTCCTCAGGCACGGCCTCATCAGGCTGGCTCGCGAGGAGGCGGAGAGATCAAGGCGGGGTACCTCACGGGGTGCCCGTGACGCAAGCCATGATGACCAAAGGCGCCAGGCGGGCGCCAGCCGCGCAGTGTCCTCCTTTCCTCTTTGGTGCAAAGGGAGCAAGCGCAGGCGAGAGCATCAAGCAAAGGCACTCGTTTCGGTGCAATGAGACCAAGGCCAGTCCAACGGCAGGGAGGAAGTCATTGTGGAGCCCAAGCCAGCGTCACCACCAGAGCCTTTGGCAGGCGAGGACCAACTTTAGTCAGGATAAGTGTACCAGATGTTCCCCTTCAAAATGGCCAATTGTTGGCGCCCTTCCCGCTCAATATTTGGGGAAGAGGCCCAGGGCCTTTTCCTATAAATAGGACTAGCCACCCACAGGGTAGGGGGGATCGTAATCAAGAGATCGAGAATCGGCCAACCCAGAAACAAGCTGGGATCGGATCGAGTAGCATCACAGAGAGAGAGAGAGAAGGGTGACTGAACTCCTCCTAGCAGTTCATCCCCCCAGCCAAGAACAGACCCTCGCGAGGCTGTTCTTCCTTGTATTGCTCATCATCATCATCCCAAGAGGCAATCCACCACACCACACACTGGAGTAGGGTATTACACCACAACGGTGGCCCGAACCAGTATAAACCCCGTGTCTCTTGTGCTGTTCTTTCCATAGCTTAGATCTTAGCGAGGCGGAGGGGTGCAGGTAGGTAGAAGGCGAAATCTTCGCACGCACCCGAGTGTTCGAACCTCAAGGGTCTGCCGGAACCCGAAATCCGACATTTGGCGCGCCAGGTAGGGGTGCGCCGGAATTCGTCTTCCACCACCCCGTTCTCCTCCGACCATCGCGTCCATGTCTGACGCTCGTCGGGCCCACGCCGAGCGCCGGGCCGCTCTCGCTTCCCGCGTCGCCCAGACGGCTCCTGTTGGCGGGCGTCCTCACCGTTCCCCGTCACCTGCCGTCAACGCCGCCACCGGCCCGGCGGGGGACGAGCAGCAAGTGTCGTCTCAGCATCCGTCAGTGCGGCAAGACGGCCGCACCGCTACTCCCTCGCTCACCCCAGCTGGTTCTTCGTCCCGCGCGCTCCGCGCACCCATGGAGGCTCGAGCTGCGCTCATCGCGGCAAACAAGCTCCTGCGCTACCGTCCCGTCGATGACGTCTACGAAGAATGGCTCGACCACGTCGCCGAGCTCGTCCGCGCGGCAGGGGGCTCTCCTGCGCCGTCCGTTCCACTGCAGCGCACCCCGCCCCGCGCGGGCGACGAAGCTCCAGCGGCGCCCCAGCCGCCTCCTCCTCAAGAAGGCGCCATGGCTCCAAGGCGCGTGGCCCCCGGGCGGAACCCGCTCCGTCAGGTGCCAGCGCGGCAAGAGCAGAGCTGCCAAGAAGTCCCTCGCCCGCAAGAAGCTGCCCGGGCGCTCCCTCCTCCAGCACGTCGCGACCATGCTCCTGCTCCCGCACGTCAAGACCCCGCGCTGCTCCCAGCTGCAGCGCGTGGGGACATGCAAGACCAAGCTCTCCGTCACCCAAGGCCTCCCGTGGCCACAGCAAGCTGCCGTGCCTTCACCACCGAGCTACGCAGCGTCGCGTGGCCCGGCAAGTTCAAGCCAGACCTGCCTCCTCGTTACGACGGCACGGCCGACCCTGCGGAGTTCCTCCAGCTCTATGAGTTGGGCATCGAAGCTGCCAATGGAGACGAGAATGTCATGGTGAACTGGTTTCCCATGGCGCTCAAGGACGGGGCCCGCACCTGGCTCCTGAACCTGGCTCCAGGCACGATCTCCTCCTGGGACGAGATGCGCACCCGCTTCATCGCCAACTTCCAAGGTACTCGCGACCGGCCACCCGCCGTGAGCGACATGCGCCGCATCAAGCAACAACCCGGAGAGACCCTGCAGAAGTACATCCAGCGCTTCAACAAGGCACGCCTCAAGATTCCCAAGGTGACCGAGGAGGCCATCATCTCAGCCTTCTCCGACGGCGTGCGCGATGTCAAGATGAAGGAGGAGCTGGCGATGCATGAAGACCTCTGCACTTCCTTGGAGTTGTTCAACTTGGCAACCAAGTGCGCCAGGGCTGAGGAAGGGCGTCTCTCCCTCCTCGAGCTGCCTGCCGCAGACCCAGAAGAAAAGAAGCCCAAGGCCAAGGATGTGAAACGCAAGGGGGCTGCCGTGCTCGCGGCAGAACCAGACACCAAGCGGGGCAGAGATCAGCCCGAACCTTCCAAGGGCAGTCGGTACTGTGTGTACCACGACCTCCACACCCACAACACCAACGAATGTCAAGAGCTCCGAGCCATGCGAGAAGGAAGGATCGGCCGTCGCCCTGACTGCGGTGACCGGGGCTACGGTCGAGGAGGAGGAAGGAACGCAGGACGCTGGGGAGACCGCTGCCCGCGCCAAGGGTGGCGCGATCAACCTCGCGAGGATCGCTGGCAAGACCCGCCTCGCGAGGGAGACTGGAGGGATCAGCCTCGCGAGGATTGCCCGCAAGGCAACGCAGGCCTCCCTCCGCTGCCGCCGCAGCCAAGGAGAAACGAGGACCGCCATCAGGACGAGGGGGCTGGGGGCTTCCAGGAGCCGCGCACGGTCGCCTGCATCCTGGGCGGGGCTCAAGCCCCAGCCTCTCAACGCATCTTCAAGCAGTTCGCCCGCGAAGTGAATGCAGTCCTCCCCAAGCTGGAAGCCACACGCCCTCTCAGGTGGTCGGCGTGCGCCATCACGTTCAGCTCAGCAGATCAGCTCAAGTGTGCGGCCACAGCCAGAGTCCTCCCGATGCTTTGTTCCCCAATCATCAGCAACGTGGTGGTCACCAGGACCCTCATCGATGGCGGGGCAGGGCTCAACGTCCTGTCCGTGGAAACATTCAACAATCTCCAAGTGCCCTACAACCAGCTTCAGCCAACCAAGCCTTTCTCCGGAGTCACCGACGGCTCCACGGTCCCGATTGGGCAGGTCCGCCTCCCTGTCACCTTCGGGGCATGCGACAACTACCGCACCGAGCTCATCGACTTCAACGTCGCTCACATTCGCCTGCCGTACAACGCCATCCTGGGGTACCCAGCGCTGGCCAAGTTCATGGCCGTAACTCACCATGGCTACAACATCCTCAAGATGCCAGGAATTGGCGGAGTCATCACGGTGCCCTATGAAGAGAAGGACGCGGTGTGTTCCCTGGAACGAGCCTTCCAGGCCGCATCACTGGAAGACCCGGATCACGGAAGAAGGAGGCTTCCCGAGACTGCCCCCAAGAAGAAGAAGACATTGTCCGGCCCGGCCCCTCAGGAGGAAGGCCCCTCAGGGCCCGCGCCTGCCCAGGGGGAACCTCCTTCCATCGCATAGGAAAGCGCGCCCGGCGCCCTCCTCAGGCAGGGCTCGGGGGCTCTCCCCTGGAGGGCCACCGACCTGGCTAAGGTCACGAGGGAGGCGCTTGGGCACCACATGGAGGCGTGTTTCAAAGCATGTTTCCCTCAAGAAGGAGTAAGGCAAGGAGAGCCAGACCCTCAGGAGTTCGTCAGCAAGGCCATTCAGGAGCTACAGGAGTCAAGAGTCATGAAAGGCGGCCGCCGCCTACCAGCTATGGCTCCCCATCCAGGCGAGGACGGTGGGCTGCGCGTCTGCATCGACATACCAGGGCTCAATCGAGTCGCCTCTCTGGAGCGCCTCTGGCCCTCGCGAGTGGGGCGCTGCGAAGGTCCACCTCACAGCTATGTTCGCATGCCTTACGGCTTGCCGAACGTGGCTGCCACGTACCAGCGCCTCATGAGGGGCATCATGGAGGCTCAAGAGGCCAGGCGTTCCGCAGCCCTGGCGGAGATGGAGATGGTCCGCGAGGAGCCACCAGCGCCTCCGGAGCCTCCCGAGGCCCCTGGGCCTGGGGGCTCGTGAGGATCGGCTTCCGCAGCCCACCGAGTCTGCTACACCAACACTCCTTCGTCCTCAACATCATCAGGTGACATCTTTCAAGTTTCATTTCCAGCTGGGAGCGCCCCCCAGGGCTGCATTATTCCCAGGCCGCGTGGGTCCGTCCCTGCGGCATGTATCCCTTTTATTTCATGTTGCTAGCTTACCTTGTTGGGGGCGCCCCTCGGGCTGCATCATCCCCCAAGTCGCTCGGGCCAGACCCAGCGGCATGTATCCCTTTTGCGTTTATTTCCGGCTATGCGTTCAACCCACCATGCTTGATTATTTGATGCCTGTCCATGGTACCTCTTCTTCTCCATGCCGACCACTTGCACGTTAAAGGGGGGGGTACCTGAGCATCGCGACTCAGGGCTCTTACTGGCTCTCCAGCCCTCACCCTCTGGCCTTGTCCACGGCATCGCGACCTGGCATACCAGCGACGGCTGAGACCAGCTCGAGGGCCGGGACCCGAGGACGTAGTGTGCCGGCATCTAACCAAATTTGCAGGGACACATCACAAGATAAGGCCCAGTGCCAGGCGCAACCCGCCTAGAGGTAGGGCCCCATGAGTCCCGCGTTGGCTCACGGGTGCCCAGATACACCTCGCCAGGCCCTACCGTGCCAGCCACGTGTCAGGGCGGGGTTGTACACGCCCCGGGGGCTCCTCCCGGAGGGGATCCCCCTCCCACGTACCAGTGGAAGCACCATGCTCCGTGCTGGCTGACGACACTGCCGAGGAGCGGCTATGCCCGTACACATACGGAAGCGCTATGCTCCGCGCTGGTGATAAACAACTGTGTCGGGGGACTAATCCACGAGCACCTATGGGACCGGCGGACCGAGTCCCTTTCGGTTCGGCGGGGGCGAGGGTCGCACGAAGAGCGGATCGAGGCGAAGCACACGAGCAGTTTACCCAGGTTCGGGCCGCACGGATGCGTAAAACCCTACTCCTGCTTTGTGGTTTGTATTGAGTTCTTGCTCGGGAGCGCGGAGTGCTATAGTACACCCCAGCAGCTAACAAGACCGAGCGTGAGTGTTCTCTTCCTCCTCCCCCCCTCTACGTTGCGCATGGGCCTCCTTTTATATGCTCAAGGGGTCACCGACAGGTGGCAACGTAGACAAGGGTAAAAATGGAAAGGTGTTGCGGTTGGTACAGCTACCTGCTATAGTGTATCATACCTAACCCTGACGGCAGGGGACCAGGGCATTAAATGCCCATCTGCGTCGCCTAAATAGTGCAAAAGGGACCGTCAGGGACGCCACCGCTCGCCACGATGGCAATCTTGTCAGCGCTGCTTGCCACCGCGCACCGCTGGCTGCACAGCCTCCCGCCACGTACGCCTGGAAGGGTCCTAGAGCGACACGTTGGTGGATGTGCTGGAGCACGGACACAGAGTGGTGGCTTGCTGCGGCAAGCGCCTTGCCGCGGTCGTTGTCTTATCGCGTCCGGGAGCTTGTCGCTCACCGGGCCTTGCCGGGACGCGTGGCGCGTCGCGGCAAGTTCCTTGAGATGCCTTGGTTGGCCTTCCCAGCAAGCTCCTCTTGCCGGGGTCTTGTCTCCTTGGCTTGGATACTTTGTCCTTGAATGGCTCCAAAGGAACCACGGAGGACCTTGGCGGTCACCCGGCAAGCCTTGCCGCGGGATGCTGCGACTGCCCGTGCACAAGTTCGGGATACTAGGGTACCCCTACTCTAGTACACCGACAGGAGCCCCCGGGCCTGGGCCATACACGGTGCCGAGCGCTGTTGGGCCAGGCCCAAAACAGGGCACGGGCACGCGCGGCCTGGGTTACGCCGTATCTCTCCCCGTATCCACCGCGCCCTCCCCGAACGGCACGCGTTGAAAGCGGCGTCGTGGGATAGATCGTGGGTGGTTTCTTTATTCGAAAAGGCGGAACGTCCACCCCCTCCCTCTTTATAAGCATGGGGAACAGGGGTAGTTCGCCCATTCGCCGGTTGCTACTCCAATCTCGGAAACCTTCGCCGCTCCCTCGTCTTCCCAAAGCTGAAAGAGAGCAGCGCCCCGCCCCCCATCGCCACCAGCACCACCAACGCCGTCGACCTCCTCCACCACTTCCGCCATGGCTCCGAGAGCCGACAAAGGGAAGGTTGTGAAGTCGACCGAGGCACAGCGGCTTGCGGCGCTGCGAAAGGAGCGGACAATCTTCCCCCCCAAGCTCGCCGCGAGGGAGCTGAGGGAGAATTACTACCTCTTCTGGTCGACGGAGACGCGAGCGCATCCGCGCACGAAGGTACTTCCAGCCGCCGCTTGGAAAATGGCTCCAAATGGATATCCTTTCTTCGCCTTGTTCTTCTACTGCGGGCTCTGCCCGCCTTTCTCTGAGTTTTTCTACGATATTATGAACACCTACGGGTTCCGCCTCCTTGACTTCACCCCCAATGTTGTTCTGACCATGGCAGTTTTCGCACATCTCTGCGAAAACTTTGTCGGAGTCTATCCCAATGTAGCCCTTTTTCGCCACTTCTTTATGCCCTGAGTAGAGAGAGGAGAGCCTTTATACGGCAGAATCGCCTGGATCTCGAGGGCCGGCAAGAAGGACACTTATCTGGAGGGAGAGTTCCGCGGCAAGTGGGAGGAATGGAGAGCAGACTGGTGCTGGATTGTCGAGGAGAACCCACAGCCGTTTACCGCCCGGCGCCAAGCCCCAGTAGCACGCGGCAGCGATTGGAGTGACGTGGCCTTGGAAGACGATAGGCTTAAGATTGCCGTCACCCGGATCCAACGCCTCAGGCTTGTCGGGCTCACTGTAGGCGCTGTTGGCGCAGATTTTCTTCGCCGCCACATCGCCCCCCTGCAGGAACAGAGGAGACCCACCTGGGAATTCAAGAATGTGGCGGATATCATGAGGCTGCGTCCGGGCCTCAACTTCAACTTCACTGTTCTGGAGCTTAACGCGATGCTCCAGGAGCTGTTCAAGTATGAACCTCAACATCCCGAAGTGTTCAGGTTGCCGAAGGGTGTCGTTCCGCTGTGCAACAACTCCGCGCTCGACCGCATCCGTGCAATGATGCCGCTATGCGATTCGCATGGAATTGTCCCAACTTGGCAAGAGCCTGCAGACGACGTCGTGCAGGAGTTCTTTGACGGCGTGGTAGAAGTGCCGGTCCGCTCCGACGAAAAGAATAGCCTCACCCGCGACACCATCGATGCGGAGATGACACGCATCGCCACTAGGCTGGAAGAGGCGGCGGCAGCCGCAGCCGCGGGCGAATTTTGATTCACCGTGGAGGAGGCAGAGGCAGCAGAGGCGGCAAGCCGTGTCGAGCGAGAGGAGCTCGTCGGCGAGAAAGAGCTTGCCGGGCATGACGTCGAGTTGAGCGAGCCCGCCGAGGATACGAGCGGCTCGCTGGAGATCAACTCCTCTTCCTCCTCATCTTCAGGTAGCTCGCCGCAGGCAGAGCCTCCATCCCCACCAAGAAGGCGTCTCCGCAAGGCCGGGGACGTAGCGGGGCGGTGGGCGAGTGAACAGTCGCCGCGCCGCACGACACGCTCCACCGCGGCAAGCACTGTTGCTGCGGGAGCACCTCACGCTGCTGCGGCAACTGGAGCGGGGTCCACCCGGACCACCGCTTCTGCTCCTGCCGCTTCTCACGCCGCGGCGGCAGCCGGAGCGGGGTCGTCTCAGACCACCACCACTGTTCCCGCCAAGCGGCCAAGGGAAACTACTCCTCCGCCTCCTCGCGCCGAACGTGAGTCGGACTTTGACTTCTCCGTGTTCAGCTCCGACGAGGAAGAAGAAGAGTAAGATTCTCTTGCCGGACTTGTAGTTCTTCAATTCTTGTTGTTTTGTCTTGTATCTCATTTGCTTTACTCTGAACTTATTCCTTTTTAGGACTCTGGCCCAGAGAGTAGCGAAGAGAGACAAGGTCCCGGTGATTGTCATCGAGGACAAACCCACCGCGACAGCAGGGGGTGCGTCCGAGACAACCTTGCCGGACCCGGCAATTGTTCTCCAGAGCAGCCCCCAGCGTAAGTATATGGTTCGCTTTCCGCTGTTAGGCGCGCATGGATACTCTTTCTTTGCTGACATCTGACTGTTGGTTTGTGTAGGAGCAGAGCAGCCCCACCAGGAGCGCCCGGAGGCCGCCCCCGAAATGCCAAGGGAGAGTCCTCCGGCAAGGGAGAGTTCCCCGGCAAGGGACAGCACCAGCGTCCCCCCGGCGGCGGAGACTACTACTGCTGAACCCAGTACAGGTAATCTTCTCTTCAAAGCTTCCCTTGGGTTCTTCTTCTTTTTGGGTATTTGCTTGACTTTTCTCACTTTTCCGGCCATCAGACCCATCTGCTGCGGAGCCGATGGAGACCGAGGTTGCTGCCGACGATGCCGCTGCCACTAAAGAAGCAGCCGGCGCTGATGATCCCGCCGGTGACGAGGCCGCCAAAGCTGCCGCCGTAGCAGCTGGCGAGGGGTCTGGCGATTGCACTGACGGCCCGGAGGCCGCAGGAGCGCCAGGTGCTACGTCGACCGCCGACCCGTCCGCCGCCGCCGCAGCGCCAGGCTCCGAAGAGCCCCAGCCAGGCGTCTACTTGAAGGCCGGCGATGGCGTCTTCATCAACCTCCCCTGGGCGTCAAGTTCCAGGGCGCCGGTCGAGGGAGAGAGCTTTGATGGAGAGGTGCTCGCCTCCGCTGGGCTGACGCTAGTTGATGCGCCGAGAAGCAGCAGCGGCGAGCCTGAGGAGGAGCGGCTGCTGCGGAAGCTGTTGTCGCTCTACCGCGCGCGGCAAGCCAAGCTGGAATCCCGTGAGGCGCTTGTCGCGAAGGCGGGAGCGGACATCGAGAAGCGCGCGGAGGAGCTCCGGGGTCTCAACCAGGAAGCTCTCCGGTCCCTGGCAGAGGAGCGGGAGCAACTTGCCGAAGAGCAGAAGGCCTTCTTCCTCGAGAAGGCCGAAGTTGAAGAGCAACAGTGGCTTGCCGCTGAGAAGCTGTCTGCGCAGGAGGGAGAGCTGGTGTAGCGGAAAGTTAACCCCGACAGCCACGAGGAGGAACTTGCCACGCGTGAGCAAAAATTCGGCGGAGCCCTTAAGCAAGCAGAGGATGCTGCCGCAGTTGCCGAGGCCGCCAAGAAGGAGCTGGAGACGAAGGTGGCGCAGCTGGAGGCCGATCTCAAGGCGAGTGGTGAAGAGCTTGCCGTGCTCAAGCGTGAGCGGGAGAAGGACGCCCACAGCAACTCAGAGCTGCAGGTTCGTCTCGCCGAGAAGGGCAAAGAGCTTAGCGCCGCCAAGGACTCCAACGCAGATCTTGAGTTGAAGTTGACCACTTTGACCAAGACGCTGGACGGCGCCAGGGAGCAGGAGGTGGCCTAGAAGGAGGAGATCAAGGGCGATAAGGCGCTGCTGGCGAGTGCTGCCGCCGCCCAGAATGCTTTTAGGGAGAATGTGGAGCACTGGACGGAGGGTCTCGTGAATGCTGCCGCAGATATTGACAGGGAGCTGGCGCAGCTGGCGGTGGAGGATCTCGGGCATCCCTCTGATGAGAACCTCCAACCCAGCGCCAAGCTCACCTTGTCCTTCAAAGGCGTGGCGACGGCCCTCCAGCGGCTCCGGGAGAAGATCCCAAAGCAGCTGGCCGACGAGTCACACAAGATCTGCGCGGGAGCTCTTCAAAAGGTGTTGGTGAAGGTGGCCTTCCGCAACGCAACCCGGGCCTCAACCTCACCAACGTCCTCAAGACCTTGCCGCCGGATGCTGATCTGGAGGCGCTCAAGACCCTTGTCGCACCCATTGTGGACAAGGTGAGCGGGATCAAGAGGATTGAGGGCGATCGCGTAGACTAGGCCGCCCGTTTTCTTCTTTTCTTATCGCTGCTGGTCATGTTATGAGAACAATCTGTTAGAGCCGCGACAAGCTACCTTGTAATATAACTCTATTCCGGGTAATGATTGTCAATGTTATTCCCTTTACTTGATTCCTCCCTTTGTATGTTTTTGCCCTACGCTTTTAGGGAACTTGCCGGTGCAGGCACCTTAGCCGCGAGCGCTGAGTGCGGGACGTCAGCAGCCTGCTGGCGGTGCCGCTACCGACAAGAAACCTTATCTCAACTAGTCGCAGCTCACTTAAGTTGTTGAGCGGACTCGAAACAAAGTAAGGGCGCAACTAGCTACGAGTTGGTTCCTCCGCGCACAGGTTTTCCACACAAAGTGCGATCGTTCAAGGGAGATAACTTAAAAATTTTAAAAATCTGATTGCTCAAACTTTGGCAACTTAGCTTTTCTGTTGTTTGCTTCCCGGTAAGGCGAAACTTTCTTGAACGACGCCTGGTCCATACCATTATCTTCTCCTCCCCCCCCGGCAAACTTGTGGGCGAGGGAACCTCCCTTTCCTTGAGAAAAAAGAAAGAGGAGAAAATAAAGATATGGAGCCTTACGGATCGTTATTGCTTACCGGGGAGTAGGTGCTGCACAAAGTGTCAGATCACATATGCAAAAAATAGAAAGCATGAAATTGACAAGATGTGCGGAGCATATGAGCTTTACTTATGCACGGGGTCTACGCCCGGCTTTGTACAAAGGATTACATGCAACAGCGGCAAGACTTGTACAAAAGGTGGTTGCCGGAACAGGTTCCGGCAACCGCGCCTTACGGGTAAAACTTACGAAGATGCTCAATGTTCCAGGAATTGCTCACCTGTGCAGCCTGTCGAAAGTCCTGGTCTTGAGCCCACGCAGCATTTCAGCATTTGCCCTCTTCGCTTGACTATTGCTTCTCGGGTGAGCAACACAAGCGAAACAGACCTTGGCGCCAAGATCTTGGACGTAGTGCATGAAGGTGCGGCTCGTGAATTGCGTACCGTTGTCGGTGATTATCCTGTTAGGGATCCCGAAGCGGCAAACAATCGACCTGAAGAACTTGACTGCTGACTGTGCTATCACCTTCCTCACTGCTTCCACTTCCGGCCACTTTGTGAACTTGTCGATTGCAACGTACAAGTACTCAAAGCCCCCGACTGCTCGGGGAAAGGGGCCGAGGATGTCGAGCCCCCAGACCGAAAATGGCCAGGATAAAGGGATCGTCTGGAGAGCTTGAGCTGGTTGGTGTATCTGCTTGGAATGGAACTGGCACGCTTCACACTTGGTTACTTGTGCAGTTGCATCCTGGAGGGTTGTCGGCCAAAAGAAACCTTGCCGGAATGCTTTGCCGGCAAGTGCTCTTGCGCCAATGTGGTGACCTCATATGCCTCCATGTATCTCTGCCAACAGCTTTTGTCCGTCTTCCCGGTGAATACACTTCAATTTCACACCGTTGAGTCTTCTTCTGTACAGTGTGTTGTCGACAAACTGGTACATACTTGACTGCCGGGCTACTCTTTCCGCTTCTTCTTGCTCTTCGGGAAGTTCTCCTGTCTGAAGGAAACGGACAATCTGTTGTGTCCATGCTGGAGCTTGTGGCTTGACAACAAGGACTAAAGGCAAATCTGCTGCTGCGGGAACATCCACTTCTACGGCGAGAACCTGCGGCTCTGCCAGAGCTTGACGTTCCCCGGCAAGCTTGCCGGAGCAAAACTTGTCGGGAGCTTCTGCTTCAACGGAACAAACCCTAGGGCTTGCCGGAGCAGACTGCTCCTCAGCGCTCTTGGCATTGATCTTGGGGACCTTCTTGGCGGCGGCTTCGGGAAGCTCTGCCGGAAAATAGTCACCAGAAATCAACTTCCTCTTCTTGCTCTGTCCAGTTGATGGCGTTACAGACGGTTGAGTCAGCTTGAGCACAAAGATCCCTGGTTCCACAGGTAACTTAAGTGCGGCGCACTTTGATAGGCCATCGGCAATGGCCTTCTAAGCTCTTGGAACATGCTCCATCTGTAGGCCGTCAAAGTGCTCTTCTAGCTTTCTCACTTCGTCGACGTAGGCTTCCATCAACGGACTTTGATAGCTCTTGTTCACTTGGCGGACGACAAGCTGCGAGTCACCCCTGACAATGAGCTTCTTGATCCCAAGGTCTGCCGCGATCCTGAGACCGGGAAGCAAGCCTTCATACTCTGCAGTATTGTTTGTTGCTTGCTCCTTGGGAAAGTGCATCTGGACTACGTACTTGAGGTGCTCTCCGGTGGGTGCGACAAGCAGCACGCCAGCGCCGGCGCCTTGCAGCGAAAAGGCACCATCAAAGTACATCAGCCACTCTTTTCTTGCTTCCTCGACGGGGATGCTCGTTTCTGGAATTTCTTCAACTGGTGTTGGCGTCCATTCTGCTATGAATTCTGCCAATGCTCTGCTTTGGATAGTTTAAGTACTCTCAAACTTGAGGCCAAAGCTTGACAGTTCCAGTGCCCACTCAACAATCCTGCCTGTCGCTTCTGGATTCTGTAGTATCCTCTTCAGCGGAAAACGAGTGACAACTATGATCTCATGTGCTTGGAAGTAATGGCACAGCTTTCTCGAGGCCATGAGAAGGCCGAAAAGCAATTTCTGCACGCCAGAGTACCTTGACCTAGCCCCCTGCAGAAGGGAACTGACAAACTAAACTGGGCGCTGTACCATTCTCTTCTGTATCTCCTCGCGCGTCTGCGCAGATCCATCCTTGTCGGGACCAGAGCTTACCGGGGAAGCCCCCTGCTTGTCGCTGGATGCGCCTGCCGTGGTTGCTGGCTCGTCATCTGCCTCCCTCTCTGCTACTAACGCAGCACTAACCACTTGATTGGTTGCCGCTATATACAGTAGCAACTTTTCTTGTGTCTTAGGTGCGACAAGTGTTGGAGTGGAGGACAGGTATCTCTTCAAGTCTTGTAGCGCAGCCTCCGCTTCGGGAGTCCATTTCATTGGACCTGCCTTTTTCAATATTTTAAAAACGGCAGGGCGCGCTCAGCAGACCTAGAGATAAACCTGCTGAGAGCAGCCACGCAACTGGCAAGTCTTTGTACATCCTTGACGCGCTTTGGTGCTTCAATCTGCTCAATGGCCTTGATCTTGTCCGGATTGGCTTCGATTCCCCGCTGAGACACGAAGAACCCGAGAAGCTTGCCGGAGGGGACTCCAAACACACACTTCTCGGGGTTGAGCTTGAGGCTGATCTTGCGCAGGTTTGCAAAGGTCTCGTCTAAATCTTGAATCAGAGTTGCCTTGTCCTTGCTCTTGACCACTATGTCATCCATGTAGGCTTCCACATTTCTGTGTATTTGTGGCTCAAGAGCGACATGGACTACCCTTGCAAATGTTGAACCAGCATTTTTTAAACCGAAAGGCATCCGTATGAAACAGTACGTGCCACATGGAGTGATGAATGCGGTCTTCTCCTCATCCTCTTCTGCCATGAAGATCTGATGGTATCCTGAGTATGCGTCAAGAAATGAAAGCAAGTCACATCCGGCCGTGGATTCAACAATCTGGTCAATGCGCGGCAAAGGAAATGGGTCTTTGGGACAAGCTTTGTTAACATCAGTAAAGTCGATACAAAGTCTCCATTTCCCGTTCACCTTGCGCACGACTACAGGATTAGCCAACCACGTAGGATGGAGCACTCCTCTGACAAGGCCTGCTGCTTCCAACTTCTTGATCTCTTCTGCGATGAATTCTTGGCGCTCCACTGCTTGCTTCCTGACCTTCAGCTTGACGGGCCGCGCATGAGGACAAACGGCAAGATGGTGCTCAATTACTTTCCTGGGTACACCGGGGATGTCAGACGGTTTCCACGCAAACACGTCGACGTTCGCCCGCAGGAAAGCAATGAGAGCGCTTTCCTATTTAGGGTCGAGAGTGGCACTGATGGTGAAGGTACCACCAGTGCCGTCCTCCTTGGCGGACACCTTCTTGGTCTCTGGCGGAGCTGCCATTGTCTTCTTACACTTGCCGGTGGAGCTCGATGGTGCGTCCTCGACGGCAGCGCAGCACTCCGAAGAGGTGCGCTTGCCGGAGTGGGCATCACAATTCTTGCCGGACTTGGTCTTCTTCTTCCCCCCAGGAGCTTCAACGGCAGGTGACTTGCGATCTGTTGCGGCTGCCGCTTCCTGGTAGATCTTGTCGGCGCAGATAAGAGCATCCTTCTTCTCGCCAGGGATAGAGATGACGCTTATCGGGCCTGGCATCTTCAGCATGTTGTATGCATAGTGAGAGGCTGCCATGAACTTGGCGAGTGCTGGACGGCCGAGTATCCCATTGTAAGGCAATGGAAAATCGGCAACGTCAAAAGTGACCCTCTCGGTCCTGAAGTTCACCTCGTTGCCAAATGTTACTAGCAACATGACCTTCCCCTTCGGCTTGCTCCTTCCCGGGTTGATTCCTTGGAATGTGCCGGTCTCTTCAAGCTCGCTGTCAGGGATCTGGAGTTTCTGGAGTACAGCGGAGGAGATCAGGTTCAAGCCGGCCCCGCCGTCAACTAGCATCTTAGTGACCTTGAGGTTGCGGATAGTTGGTGAAACCAACATCGGCAAGCACCCGACCGCAGTTGTGCGATCAGGGTGGTCCTCAATATCAAAGATGATAGGCGTGCTGGACCATTTCAGAAGCTTGCGTGACTCGACAGGTGGTTCCGACGCATTGACTTCCCGCACCCACTGCTTGAGTTGGCGGTGCGAAGTATGCAGAGAAGCACCGCCGTCAACGCACAAGACCTCTGTGGCTTTCTGGAACTCCTGATCACTGGTCTCGACACCATCCATGTCTTCGCCGTCGTCGTCATCTTCATCCTTGTCGCGGCCGCGGGGAGGTCTGTCTCCTTGCCGCTGCTTGGCCTTGCCGCGGCGTCCTCCCCGGCCGGCGCGCTTCTTGCCGGATTCTCCAGCGCCTCCTTGGGCCCTCTCCTTGTCGCGTTGCTCGTATTCAGCCTTTTGCTGCTGGACAAGCTGCTCGACCTTCTTGCAGCTCTGGAGGTCATGGCCCTTGGTGCGGTGGATCTTGCAGTACTGCTTGTCGGTGCCGTCCTGCTTGTCGGCGACCGCCACAGTCTGGCAATTGGTGCATGCGGCAATCTCCTTGCCGGAGCTACCAGCTTTGGCTTTCTTGGCGCCACCTTCGTTGCCGGACTGCTCAATGACTAGCACATCTTTGCCTTTCTTCTTCCTGTTGTTCCGCCGCCTGTTTTTCTTTAACGGGGCAGCATCCTCGCTGTCAGATCCTCCTGCTCCTGTATTCTCTCCGGGGAGTTTCCTCCCTTCCTCAGCACATGCACACTTGTCGGCCAGGGCATACAGCTCACTGACATCTCTGATCTTGCACATCGCCATCTCCTCCCGCATCTTGCGGTTACGCACGTTCTGATGGAACGCGCTGATGACCGCGGCAGGGTGGACATCTGGGATGTTGTGCTGTACACGGCTGAATCTCTGAATGTACTTGCGCAGGGGCTCTCCTTCCTTTTGGGTGAGCAGATGAAGGTCACTCTCTTGGCCATAAGGTTTGTGGCCGCCTGTAAAGGCGCCGATAAACTGATGGCATAGGTCTACCCAGGAGGATATGGAGTTGTCCGGCAAGTGCATGAGCCAGGACCTGACGTTGGGCTTGAGCACCAGCGGGAAGTAGTTGGCAAGGATCTTGTCGTCCCGCCCCCCAGCAGCCTGCACCGCAATGGTGTAGATGCTGAGGAACTCCGACGGATGCGACTTGTCGTCGTACTTCTCTGGTACGTCTGGCTTGAAATTCTTCATGCTGGGCCACTGGACTTGCCGCAGCTCACGAGTAAACGCAGGGCAACCTACCGCGTACGACAAGTCGCCTGGTTCCCCTGGCGCATGCATGTCGACAGAGGGCCCAGCGCGCTGGTCCAATTGATGTCGCGCTTCTCTTTGACGCTTGATGCGAGTACGAGCGTCTTCTTGCTGTCATTCGTGAAGAACTTGGCGCTGATCGCGACGAGCTCGTGGATCTGATGACGCGGTGGAGTCGCTGTCGAGGTGGATCCGGCGAGTCGGCGATCTTGGCCTTCGGGGCGGAGAGTGCACAGTGGTTGCACCCCCACTGGTCTTGTCGCCACCGGCTCGTGCCTGGCTGACTTGCCGCGGCTGCGACGTGCTCGGCTGCCGTTGAGTGTCGCCGTTGGCGAAGCCGATGACACTCTGAATGGTGGCCCTCCACTCGTCGATCTTGTCTGCCGTTGGGGGGTAGTCCAGGAGCAGTTGAGCTCGCGCCAAAGCTTCTGCTGTAGTGGCGGGTGGCGGTGGCGAACGGTGCGAGGAGCGGGATATGCTCGGACTTCTAACTATGTTAGAAGGAGAAGTATCCCGTCCAGGCGACCGTGCCTCGCTCGTGCTAGCATGTTGGCGTGCATGCTGGTCTTGAGCACTTCGAGATCCACCAGCTCGATCTTGGTCCAGCAAACGCATGGTACCGTGAGTACCATGACGCTGCCGGTCCCGCGCCTCCTGAGATGGGCGCGGTGCATGTACGGATGCCGAGGTCTTGGAGTGCGCCCGGTCGTTGTGGGAGCCGGCTACGCCGCCGATGGGCAGCGCAGCCTTGTCCTTGGACCTGGCAGCACCGTGAGCTCCCTCGTCGATGCCCGTTCTTCTACCGGCGTCTGCCCCATCAGCCGTTTGCTCCGGTGGTGGTGGGTTCGGCGCGGACGGAGCAGCCGCCTCCGAAGCCTTCTTCTTCGGCGGCATGTCGATGAAGATGATGAAGATCTAGCTCGTGTGAACGCCGGATCTGGTTCACACAACCTCGATTCCCCTACCTGGCGCGCCAAAGATGTCGGGGGACTAATCCACGAGCACCTATGGGACCGGCGGACCGAGTCCCTTTCGGTTCGGCGGGGGCGAGGGTCGCACGAAGAGCGGATCGAGGCGAAGCACACGAGCAGTTTACCCAGGTTCGGGCCGCACGGATGCATAAAACCCTACTCCTGCTTTGTGGTTTGTATTGAGTTCTTGCTCGGGAGCGCGGAGTGCTACAGTACACCCCAGCAGCTAACAAGACCGAGCGTGAGTGTTCTCTTCCTCCTCCCCCCCTCTACGTTGCGCATGGGCCTCCTTTTATATGCTCAAGGGGTCACCGACAGGTGACAACGTAGACAAGGGTAAAAATGGAAAGGTGTTGCGGTTGGTACAGCTACCTGCTACAGTGTATCATACCTAACCCTGACGGCAGGGGACCAGGGCATTAAATGCCCGTCTGCGTCGCCTAAATAGTGCAAAAGGGACCGTCAGGGATGCCACCGCTCACCATGATGGCAATCTTGTCAGCGCCGCTTGCCACCGCGCACCGCTAGCTGCACAGCCTCCCGCCACGTACGCCTGGAAGGGTCCCAGAGCGACACGTTGGTGGATGTGCTGGAGCGCGGACACAGAGTGGTGGCTTGCCGCGGCAAGCGCCTTGCCCCGGTCGTTGTCTTGTCGTGTCCGGGAGCTTGTCGCTCACCGGGCCTTGCCGGGACGCGTGGCGCGTCGCGGCAAGTTCCTTGAGATGCCTTGGTTGGCCTTCCCGGCAAGCTCCTCTTGCTGGGGTCTTGTCTCCTTGGCTTCGATACTTTGTCCTTGAATGGCTCCAAAGGAACCACGGAGGACCTTGGCGGTCACCCGGCAAGCCTTGCCGCGGGATGCTGCGACTGCCCGTGCACAAGTTCGGGATACTAGGGTACCCCTACTCTAGTACACCGACAAACTGAGGGCGGCCCCCGGGCCGCATCAACCTCAGGGAGCCCAGAGCTCAGTGTCTAGCCTCATCGTAACGCCTCCCCTCGGGAGTGCCGCGCGAGGGGGCTGCGCCTGGGTCACGCCCAGACGCACGCCACCCAGCCAGGCCCCCCGGGCCTGGTTCGTCGCGCGTCTCTCCCCGAGCGGAGCCAAGGTACGAAGGCCGTCTGAGCATCAAGGGGGACTCCTGAGCATCGCAACTCAGGAGCCTAACTGGTCACGTAGCCCCTCACTCCTTAGTTCCGAAAGGCTAACAGCGGTTGAGGTATGCGCGCGGCCGGGCTCTGCAGACGTAGAACGGTAGATCCACCCACATCACACCTCCCTACTTGTTGTTCGTGCACCAAGGGGGACTCCTGAGCATCGCGACTCAGGAGCCTAACTTGTCACGTAGCCCCTCACTCCTTGGTCTCGTCCTGGTTTCCGGTCGGGGCTAACGGCGGCTGAGGTATGCGCGGGGCCGGGCTCTGCCGGCGTAGAACATAAGCAAGTAGGAAGGAAGAGCGTAAATTTCAAGGAATTCAAAAGCAAATATTACAGTCCACACTGTTATCTCAATGCCAAACGCAAGTTTAAACGCCTCCCCGAGGCATGATACATGTGCAGGAATTAAAGGCAGGACAGGAGCCACAACGGAGTCACTTGTCGGTGGTGGAGCAGCGCGGAGTGGGTTCGCCTCATGGAGCAGCGGGGTCGGCAGCGCCTTGCTTCGGCTTGGTGACGAAGGCCCGGAACTTCCCCAGCAGAGCCTCCGCGCGACCCTTCACGGCCTCGGCAGCGGCAGCGGCACGCTCGCCGCTTACTGGCTCCAGCAGGCTGTCGAGGACGACGCCGGGATCGCGAAGGTAGATGTGGGTGAGGACCCGCGTCAGCGCTGCAGAAGACAGGACACGCGCCTCGGCCTCGGCCGTGGGGCCAAGGCCAAGGGCGACATCTTCAAGAGCGCGAACCAGGAAGGGAAGCAGCTTGGCGGGGCCGTCCTCGGCGCCAGCCAGCGGGCTCTCCAGGCCGCTGTCGTAAAGCGTCCTCAGCGAGGAGCGAGCCTTCGCCTCCATCTCCGCGAAGGCCACGCGGTCCTCGGCAAGAACCTGGGCCTTGTCATCCAGCTCGACCTTCCTCGCCCCCAACTCCTGCTCCAGCGCGCCTAGGCGGTCACGGCGCTTCCTGAGCTTGGCCTCCCGGCCCTCGACGACCGCCTCGCGAGCCTTCACGCCTTCTTCCTGCTCTTGGCGAAGGCGGACCTCTTTCACGAGCTGGTCCTGCAGGCCTTGCAGCTCATCCTCCAGCGCCTTGCAGCGACCACAGACGTCGACCACCTCCCCCAGGGATGCGTCACGAGCAGCCTTCGCCTCAAGGACGGCCTGCCTCTCCTCATCGCAAGCCGTCGAGGCCTGGACCAGCGTCGCCCGAATCGAAGCGTCGGAGCGAATCCATCCTGAAGCCAGCTCCAAGCGCCCGGCCACCAAGCGAGGGTCGGCGCCAAGAAGATCCTGCCGCAGCCGGTCCAGCTCAGCAGCAGCACGATCCAGAACGACAGGAGGAGTCGGAGAGATAACAGTCGGTGGAGTAGGAGGAGAAGGCGGCAGCGCGACCACATCATCCTGAGGCGGAGCCTACTGCGCCCCAACGGCTGTAGTGGCAGCAGCAGGCAAAGGCACCTCGGGAGTCACTTGGGCCATGGGGGCTGAGCTCGCCCCAGCCGGCTCAGCCAGGCCTCGCGAGGACGACCGGGCAGGAGAAGCCCGTGCGTCGCGGTCACCTTCCTTCGCGGGCAGAGGCGCTGCCACGGATGGAACCCCAGGAGCTCCCTTCGGCTTCTTTGCTACGGGCGCCAGCCTATCCAAGAGATGCAGACGTCAAGCCTCAAAAGCAGAACAAGAAATAAAGACAAGAATCAAGTGCTTACGGGCCGTCGCCAGTGAGCTCAAGCGGCCTTCGGCCAAATTTGAAGCCTGAAAGCCGGCTGGAAGGGTCAACCTCGGGAAGCTTGGAAGCGGAAGGTGCGTCTGCGGTCTGCCTCGGGGCCGGGGCAGACCCGCGGGAGATCAGCCCGGTCCTATCTTTCTTCAGGATCGGGGCAAGCTCCCGCCGTCCTGCTCATCATCATCCTCATCGTCATCGCTCGGAGAGAGGCGGAGAACGCGGGACCTGCGCCGGGGGAGGGGAGCCCTTGACTCTCCGTCAGTCGCCTCGGAGTCAGGCCCTTTTTCCCGCTCCCCTCCTTCCTCCTCTTCGCTGGAGTCATCGGAGGACACGTCCACTGATTCCCCGGGAGTTTCCATGGGCACGGGCCCGTCCCCGTTGAAGACGGGCATGGACTCCACTACCTGCTCCCAGTCGTCGCGGAGGAACAAGGGCGTAGGAGCGCCCTCCAACCTTGCCACATCGCCCCCGACCAGAGATTGGAGGACCGCAGCCAGATCTCCGGCGGCCAAGGCCGCGGGGCTCGGATGGGGCCTCCACATCGGAAGTGAGTACTGCCGAAGCGGAGCCAGCTGGTGCTCCAGGAATTCCCTCAGCAGCGACGCGCCGGTCAGCTTCGCCGCCGCCATGTTGGCCGGCCTCAGATCCGCGTCCATCTTCTCCAACACCAGCTTCGCGCGGGGGTCCGTGAGCTCCGCTCGACCCCAATCGCTGGAGCTCGTGGGTTGCTCCGTGGGCAAGATCAGCCGAGGGTGGATGTGCCCAGCATCTGCCAAGACCCACTTGCTCCTAAAGCCCTCAATCCTTTTCCCGGGGTTCGAAATGGCAATGGCACCACCGTACGCGATGAAGCTCGCGCACGCGGAAGCAGGACCATGAGAGGTCCGGAGGTAGAAGTAGTGGCACAACAAGGCCACTGAAGGCTGCACCCCTACGTGAGCCTCGCAGTAATAGGCGAAGATTGCCAGGAGAAGGACGGAGTTGGGGTGGAGATGCAGAGCCTGTAGCTTATAATGGCGGAGGACAGAGAAGAAGAACTCGGAGAAGGGAGGCACCAGGCCAGCAGCAATGGCGCTTACAAAGAACGGATAGAAGGTGCTCCCTTGGCCCTCAGGGGTGGCGGAGCCGGCCTTGAACACCTTCCCCCCGTCGATGCCCTGCGCCGCCGCCATCCGGCGGAACTGGGCGAGGCTCGCCTCCGACACGTTTGGCGAGTCCAGGGCAGACGAGTACCAAGCTCCGGCCGGGGACTGACAAGGCGCCATGGCTTCCTAGGTCACGCGGTCAGAGTAGATCTGGAAATTTTGGAGGAAGGAAGGAGAGGCGCAAGAAAGGGGATCTGAGCAGCAACCGGAGAAAGCAAAAAAAGCAAAGCCTAGGTAGATGCCGCTCCCTTATCAACTCGCGCGGTTACTGAGGCGCCCACGTCCAGTCAACCGCCAAGCGGCGCCCAAGGCCGCAGGCTGTTAGGGCCCGCGGCGCTTCGCTCTTGCCCTTTCACCTCCCTGCACGGCCAAGTCCGGGCGCGCCTTGGGCCCGGGGGCTACTGTCGGCATTTTGGGAATAGGGGTCCCCAGACTTGCCTGCCTGCGGCCTGCGGCCTGGCTCAAAGGGGGCCCAGCACGGCACGTCTTCATCAACACAGACCCAAGACCCTCGCGAGGGGCCAAGCCTCGCAGGGCGGATGACACGGAGCTTCCTCAGGCACGGCCTCATCAGGCTGGCTCGCGAGGAGGCGGAGAGATCAAGGCGGGGTACCTCACGGGGTGCCCGTGACGCAAGCCATGATGACCAAAGGCGCCAGGCAGGCGCCAACCGCGCAGTGTCCTCCTTTCCTCTTTGGTGCAAAGGGTGCAAGCGCAGGCGAGAGCATCAAGCAAAGGCACCCGTTTCGGTGCAATGAGACCAAGACCAGTCCAACGGCAGGGAGGATGCCATTGTGGAGCCCAAGCCAGCGTCACCACCAGAGCCTTTGGCAGGCGAGGACCAACTTTAGTCAGGATAAGTGTACCAGATGTTCCCCTTCAAAATGGCCAATTGTTGGCGCCCTTCCCGCTCAATATTTGGGGAAGAGGCCCAGGGCCTTTGCCTATAAATAGGACTAGCCACCCACAGGGTAGGGGGGATCGTAATCAAGAGATCGAGAATCGGCCAACCCAGAAACAAGCTGGGATCGGATCGAGTAGCATCAGAGAGAGAGAGAGAAGGGTGACTGAACTCCTCCTAGCAGTTCATCCCCCCAGCCAAGAATAGACCCTCGCGAGGCTGTTCTTCCTTGTATTGCTCATCATCATCAGCCCAAGAGGCAATCCACCACACCACGCACTGGAGTAGGGTATTACACCACAACGGTGGCCCGAACCAGTATAAACCCTGTGTCTCTTGTGTTGTTCTTTCCATAGCTTAGATCTTAGCAAGGCGGAGGGGTGCAGGTAGGTAGAAGGCTAAATCTCCGCGCGCACCCCAGTGTTCGAACCTCAAGGGTCTGCCAGAACCCGAAATCCGACATCAGCTGTTCACTTTCACCCAGCGACAGCACGCGAGGGCCTCCGACCCCTTCTTCTTCGCCGCCGTACATAGTGTGGGTCGAACGGCCTCCGGTCGCCCATCGAACCACACCCCAAGAACCTTAAGGTATAATTTACTTATTCCACATGCATTGCTCTAGCTACATGTGGGCTTTTTCCGCTTCCGCACTCAAATCTAGGTGTTGGATCAAACAGGAAAGTAGTGGGGAAAGTTGTATACCATGAATCTAGGACATGGTTCAAAGAGGAAAGGAATGGGGGAAAGTAGTGGGAAAATTTGTATAGCATGAATCTAGGACGTGGTTCAAAAAGGAGAGGGAGAGGGAAAGTTGTGGGGAAAGTTGTATCGCATGAATCTAAGACATGATTCAAAGAGGATAGGAATGGGGGAAAGTAGTGGGGAAATTTGTATAGCATAAATCTAGGACATGGTTCATAGAGGAAAGGAAGTGGGGAAAGTACTAGTACAGACTGGCTATCCAACACCTACGTTGGTCAAAAAGGGAAAACAATGAAAAACGCAGTACGCACATCTGTAACGAACTGATCTTTTGTTTTGGGGGACAAGGCTGTAGAGTTTGAGCAGGACTAGATTTGCTACACTCACATAGGGAAAGGTGTCTAAAGATAACAAAACTGGGACCAACACAAATATGCTCCTTGGTTGTTTGTTCTTTTTTGCAACAAACTGTGCATCACCCCAGTACATCGGTAGATGCACATGGTGCTGGTGCGTCCACTGTCCCGTGCAACTCTTTAGTTGTTGTTAATCTAAGGCCCTGTTTGGTTAAAAACTCCCTAGTCCCTACCTGCTTGGTTCCAGGGACTAAACATGGACTAGAGGTTATTAAATGACATGCTAAAAGACCATGTTACCCCTAGTAATGAACTAATAGAGACAAGGTGTGATGCGTGGCAGGGGCAACTATTGGAAAAGGTCCCAAAAAGACTCTCCCTCGGGGTCTTCTTTCTTTTGTCCCAAATGCCCACTTTTAGTCCCTAAAAGTCCCTCCTGTTTGGTTTAGATGGGACTGACACGGAGTTTTTTTAGTCCCTCCACCAAAATGTCCCTGTAGACAAGCACCCTCTAATAATGCCACTGGAAAATTGATGCAATGCAACAGTTAAAAGCAAATTACATGTTTAACGAATTTTATTGTTAATATAATCTCTCTGTTAATATTAATCAATGCCACCGTTTGAGAAATGCTACTGTCTAGCTTTCTTTCCCATTTAGGTAAGGTAGATGCTTCTTTTTGCTTTTTGTTGGCTTCTGTGTCATCCACCGTTATTGACCACTTGTTGTTTCCTTTGCACCTCTGTGTAAACAGGGTTATCTACTTCACCTCGTTGCCATTGTGACCTTTTGTTGCACTGCACAAAACACTATTGTTTTAAGAGTGTTTTGTGCAGTTCAACCAAAATGCCACACCAACAATGTTGGTTTATTGCTTGATCTTAGTGGAAGTGCACAAGAGGAGATCTTACTTCCTATCCGTGTTGGCAAATTTGGTTCAGATCTTCTTCTTGTGAGTTGTTTGAATTCCGCATCATCAGAGGTCAGTACTAGCCTTCTTTCACATGATTCTGAAGTGTGCTTTCATATGTTGTGCTACTTGTATGGTAATGTTGCTTGATTTTAGTGAACTGCACAAATGGAGACAAGACTTCCAATCTGTATGTGCACCGCAATATCCCATTGAGGTAAGATAAGGATATTTCACAACTGTTGGTCTGTATTTTGCCACTTTCATCAGAAAATTAATGTCATTGTTTAGTGCTATACTTGTGCAACCTAATTGACATGCCAAATCTTACATTAAAGGCGAAGCTTGTCTGTTATCGAACCAAGTGATGAAGGGGAAGAACAAGTGGAAGAAAAACAAAAATCAACTCCTGGTGCTGTAATGAAGCACTAGAACTGTGATGACACAAGTAATGATATAGTTTTGCATCTTAATTTATTGCTATAGCTGGAACGATCAATTGTTTTGCCACTGATTTGATGCCACTCTTAATGTAATACATAATTATCACTACTTGTGCAAACAGGGATCTTCTTTAAAGATACCATATTTTTTAGTGGAACTGCATAAGAAGATGTTGGAAACATTAATCTAATCGAGGAGTATATAGTAAGCATGGCCACCACAGTAGATATCAACAGATGGTTCCAGAGAAGTGCTTCATCTGTATGCTCTACACAATAAGCCTCCTGACAAAGGTTGGTACTCGCCCACTGATTTCATCCATATGATTGAGCTTTGTTATCTCTATTGGTGTTGTGCTACTGTTTAGATACTGTCATCAAAAAGTGGTATTGTCCTTGAGAAGTGCTTCATCTGTGCTATTTTAAATATTTCCTTTCCTTTTTTTTGAGCAAAGAGGGATGCTAGCATTTAGTTACCCTCTTGTCTTTGCACAACAGGATCATCCTCCTCTGAAGAAGAATATGGAGTACGTGAAGTGACTAGTTCCGATTATGCCAGGATGAAGAAGCCCTGTCTATCTTCTCATCAGAAGGAGCAGTTGAAGGATGGTTACATTACCCCCCACAAGACCAAACTAACTTCAGCTCAGTAGGACTGACAAATCTCCATTTTCTTGCTGTGATGCGCGAGTACAATGTGGTTCTAGGATTCTTTTAGGTGAGTTCCATTTTTCGAAAAGTGTGCTCTACATGGACCATGTCGGTGCCTGTTTAAACTGTCAATTCATAGTACAGTTTGCTTTATACTAATCACTTTTTTGTATTTGTGCAAATAGGGTGCTCAGCTTGATTTCAATGGGAACTGCACAAAATGTTCATGAATACATCGAATCATTCATTTCCACCACAAGAAAGAAGGTGCCGATAAGTTCAAGGTGTTGCAACATATAAGGGCGAAATCATACAAGCTACGCGCAAATTTGGTTGATTTTGGTGGAACTGCACAAAAAGAACAACGGGTTAATTTAGCAAAAGGTGCCATGTCAATGTCTAGACTGATGACAAACCCTACCCATTCCACAATCATAGGCATTTGATATTTTGGAATGGGAAAACCTTGTCAAATTTTGCTCATTGATTTTAGCAAGAAGACATGTGTTTGATATTTTCGAATGGGACACCCTTTGCTGTCAGCAGCGTCGATCCATTTTTTTTCTTTATTCTTTAGTTGCGACCTATCGTGTTCTACTCTTCCTCATTTTCTGTGTGGCGCGGCCTCGGCGAAGCCGGCGATGTGCTCTGTCTCGTTGTTGGCGCCGCGGGGCCTCGTCGACGCCAGCTGAGAGGGGACTCGTCAGAGCCGGCATTGTCCTCTGCCTCGTCCTCGGTCTCGCCAAACAACGCCTCGCCCGCTTCATCGCCCTCTTTGTAGGCGGCCGCAGCCTCTGCCACCCGCATGCGGTACCGCTAACGCTCGAGGTGGCCCTGGCAGGCGGAGCGGTACGAGTCGAGCAGCACCTCCTGCTCCACCGGCTCCGCGGCGATCTGCTCCTCCGCCTGCAGGTGCTCCTGGAGGAGATGGTGGTTGTAGGCAGCGTCGGTCTGCGCCTCCCGGAACTGCTCCTCACACTTCTGCCTCACCGTGTCCATATATTGGGCACGGGCCTCGCCGATGGTCATGGTGCAATGCATCGGCGAGGATGGCGCGGAGGAGGGGGTTGGCGCCGGATCATCGACTACCATTCTCCATTGGGATGTCGTCGTCCTCCGGCCGCCTGCCGGCCAGCCAGTCGGCAGCAATGGCTGCCATCTCCTTGTGTTCCGTCGTCCGCCCGTCCCGAAGAGCACTGGAGCGCGAGGAAGCCATGGTGGACAGGAGTGGTGTGGACAGGAGAATAGGAATGGATGCGGATGATTGCGGCTATGGCCGGCGCAGCAGTTTATATAGCAATGGTGGGCGCGGAGGGACGGACGTGTGGCGCCGGAGTAGCCGCCTCGGAAACCACGTATCATTAATGTGGACGGCAGGAGGACGGACGGCACTTGTGTCGTTTGAAGGCGGAGCAATCGCATGCACTGGGAAGCGGGGCGGGCGGCGCTGACCGTTTCGGGCGGAAAGCGCGCGCGGGCGAGGGAGGCGGTCTAGGTGGGCCAGGGCAGTCAGACTCGGTCCAGTAGCCGGACATGCTGCCTCGCCAGCTACCTCACCGAGCTGAGCGGCGACAGTCAGATGATGGACGTAGCTTCCGACCAGGAGCCCGCGCCACTGTCCAAGCTGGTTCATGCCATGTTCACCATAGAGCAGGTGCGGCCGCACTTCGACGCCCTAATGGCGGAAGAGCTACCAGCGCAGGAGGACCTGTGCTGCAACCTCCGTCTCCTCAACGAGCACCGGTGAACAAGCGAACGACAATGTCGTCACGGACATGTGGCCCTATGATCCTGGCTTCCCGAATGAGCAGCGAGCGCTGTATCAGACCATCCGTAGGGCCCGTGAGGCCCCCTCCGACGTCCTTCGAGTTGTTGCGCTCGTTGTGGTGCCGCCGTCTCGCGTTGTCAACATGGTCAACGGACATGAGGATGAGGAGATGACTTTACTTGGAGAGGATGACAGTGGGGACCCACCAGGGCCATAGCCGCACGTACGCAAGTGCCTCCTTATTAGTATATAAAACAATAATTTTTTTGCTTCCTCCTGGTTTCCTGACACCAGGATCCCACACCGTTGTCAGCCTATGTAGTCAATAAATAAGAGAATTGCACAAGAAGCAGCCGACAGCTGGGACCAAGCAACTCGAGCAGTATTTGTGTTTTTGAGGTGTGAGCACTGCAGAGTTTTTCTTGAGCGATGTTTAGCCCAAATATTAATTTTTCTCCTCTGAACAACAACGAAAACATCGCTGCAGCTATTAACTGGGCGGGCGGTGGCCCGTCTAGCCCAGGACAGATATCCAGCCCAGATATTAATTTTTTTCAAGCTGAAAATGGCTAGCCCAGCTATGCTTTTTTTAGGAATACCCAGGCAAGGTCAAGTTGTTATTCTCCGCCCCGCTGTGCTGCAAATCTTTCCTAGGAGGGATGCATTAGGCTTAACAAGAAAATGGGCTCTAAAAAATAATAAATGGGATGTAATTATAAAAACTCGGCAGTAACTATAAAAAATGCACCAAACATGTAATTACTTTATAAAATATTATTTTTGGATATTGAAAATTTTAATTTCATTAATTGTTGCAAGCGTAATGTTTCGTTGGATTTTTACTTAATATAAATTAATATTGAAATTGTATTTAATATGACTAGAAATTTCGGATAAAAATATTTCAGATCCCATCAAAATGTGGGAAATTTTATTGAATTCTGTTTTGAACGGTTGGTTGAAATGGGCTGTACTTTTGACAAACTATAAATGGGTTGTAGTAAATTCCATTAGAATTCAAAAATTGGCTGCACATTCTTACAAATCTCAAATGGGCTATAAATTCTCTGCCACACACTTGTGCCCTTACTAAGTTGACGCGTCCCCTCAAAAAAAGAGAGTTGACGCGTATGCAAGGCTTTGTCAACTTATAGTCAACACACGCTTCTAGAAGCAGTGGCCGTTGGATGTCCATCCCACGGATGTCGTGCTTCTTCAATCTCGGATATTCTAGCTTCACCCGCCCAAAAAATGATTCCTCCCCCTGACATCTGGGGCGCATCGTTTTGGAAGCTGACCTGTGGGCCTACTAAGTTGACGCGTACCAAGGGCTTTGTCAACTTAGTCAATATAAACGATTCTAGCTGCAGTGACCGTACGATGTCCATCCAACGGCCGTCGTGCTTCTTCAACCTCTGGTCTTCTTGCTCCAGCCGCCCAAAGCAGTGCCGGTCTTGCCGCCTGCTCCTGCCTCCCGTGGCCGGGTGTGCTGCCGCGCGGGCCTCACCGCCCCTACCACTCCCACCGCTGGCCAGGGCATCCCTCCACTCACCCACACCCCCTGTTATTCTGCGGTGACGGCAGCCTCACACCGCAGCCGAACCAGTGAACCCTCGTACTCCTCTCCGTGTGGGCATCCACTGCCGCGTCTTCCCCGGCTCCGCTGTCACAGCCCTAGAATTTGCATGCCATTAGTTGCCTTAAAGCATCCATGCATCATGTTAATTTTTCAATTAAAGTTGAAATGGGGATGAAAAACCCTAGCACCAAAACTAAATCAAATAGGTTCAACTTAAAAACATTTTCAAGAACCCAGAATGCTCTTTAGAAAAGTTCATCATTTTTGAATTGGTCTAGAACCTCTGACAAAAATGGTGCACACCTTTCTAGGTCATTTTTGGATTTTTTTTGAATTAAATCATAAGTACTTGCATTTGGACATTTAAATCCTATAAATAATTTTAAATGTCCAAATAATCTTGAAAGTATTTTAAGGTTGTTGGAAATAATCCAAATATATGCCACAATCATTTTCAAGATTTTTCAAAATGAATTATTATTTCTACTAATTCAAAACAGAATAAAAGTAATAGAAAAACTGAAACAGAAATGGGAAAGACAGAGAGGAAATACCTGGCGCCTACCTTCAGCCCAGAGGCCCAACAGTGTGTAGCCCAGCAGCAGCCCAGCCCACCACAGCCGACACCGTCTTCAACCTCCTGCCAGTAGGCAGGAGGGCGTGTGCCCAACGCGCGCGCACGCGCCGGCCACCTCCTCCCTTCCTGGCTACACCCTCGCCGCCTTGGACGCCTCTTGCGTCGCCACACAATGCCTCTGGTCTTCTCTCACCCTCCCCATGCTCCTCCTCCCCTCAGTCTCTCTCCCTTTCGCACGGTCCGAGCGCCACCGTCGCCGCCGACAAGCACCACCGCGGCCACCGCCTCCCCCTCGCTTCTCTGACCGGCCCAGAGGCTCTGCCTCGAACCCCTCTTTCTTCCACCCCGAGCCACGCCACCGCGGGAGCCCCACATCGCCGCCACGAGTCATCTTCCCCGAGCACGGCCGCCGGACTCCATCGACGGATTCGTCACCTTCCGGTCGTCCCCGAGCCAGCTGAGCCTGTCGTCAGCCTCACCGTGAGTTCCCGGTCCTTTCCCCCTTAACCACGTCATCGTTTTCGTCCCGTAGCCACTGCCCCGCGAGTAACCGAAGCCGCCGTCCGCCATGGACGTTGAGCCACATGCTCCCAAGCTTCGCTTGCTCGCCCTAGTGGCACAGACGTGCTCCTGGTGACCCCACGACGCCGTCTATGCCCTTGGTTGAGCTCCCCGTGCTCCGCCACGCCACGCCCGTGCAAACCCGTAGTTGCGCCGCAGCCAAAGCTCATCGCCGGCGAGATTCCGGCCGCACCGCGACCCCCTGTCTGGCCCATTGGATGCGCCCGAGCAAGGGCTTCTCCCCGATGCTTTCTGCACGACAAACTGCGGCCCCTAGCGCTTTCTCGACGCACGTCCACCGCGGCAAATGGTTGCCGGCGGCTGAACGCCGACGGGCCGACGTGGCAACGTCGTTAACTACCAATGACAGGGCTAACTAACCCCCTCTCTCACTGACTACTGGGCCCCACGCCCTTAACTAACACCAATTTAATTTTTGTTTAGTTTTATTTAATCACAGTGGCCCCACGCGTCGGCGTTGACCTCGCTGACGTCGCCATTGACTGGCCCCACCTATCTGTGACCTAGGCAGCACTTGGTTAGTGACCAGTGGACCCCACTAGTCAGGTTTGACCCAGACCAGCCCAAGTTGACCTGCTGACGTTAGCATGACCTGATGCTGACGCAGTAATACATTTTCTGGATTTATTAATAATCAGGAAATTCCAGAAAATGTTCAAAACTTCTAAAAATCATAGAAAATAATCTATAACTCAGATTGAAAAGATTTATGTACAAAAAATGATCAAAAAAATCCAAAGAATCTGAATCTGGCATTTTCATGCATGTTGGAACAACTTAAAGTTGCTGTTTAGGACAACTCAATTAAATGGCATTTAAGAAAGCACATATGGGGTTTGAATTTGAACCTAGGGTTCAAACCAACTTCATTTAATATGGTTGTTAGTTGCATTAGTTCAATCAACAGCATATTGCCATGTCATGAGCATGCATCATATTGTTGCATTGCATTGATTGTGTTTCCTTCTTTATTGCCGGAGGTTGTCCCCTCTCGATAGACGTGGTTCCGACGATGAGTTTGATGACACCGATGAAGAGCTATATTATCTTCAGAAGTTCCATGCAAGCAAAAAACCCCTTGTTCATTCCGATACAATCCCATTATCTCGCTCCTGCTCTCTTTTACTGCATTAGGACAACATCGATTCAACTGTTACATGCTGCGGTAGCTGAACCCCTTTCCTCTGCATGACTTGTCATTGCCACAGTAATTAGATGAAACCCACTAGCATTAGTAGGAGTTGTTTGAGCCCTGATGTGCCTACTCATTCATGCTTGTTTGTGATGCCTGCTATTGCATAGAGTTGTGTCAGGTCCGATTCATCGGGGATGAATCGGAGGTGTGTGAACATGTCCTACTGTTGAGAGCTAAGTGTGTGAACATGATTTGGTAAAGGTATCGATGAGAGGCCATGTAGGAGTACATGGTGGGTTGTTTCATTGAAGTCGTCCTTAGGAACTGAGTTATGTGTTTGTGATCCATGAAACAGCTACTACCACACATTGGGCCTTGAAATATGACACCACTCGACTTACTGACCACTCTCGTCCTCTGTCCAGGAGTTGCAACTAGTTTCTGGTGTTTATAGGATATGTGCTGGCGGCCGTGCATAGCGCTGACCCTAAGGGTGGGCTATGATGCGGTAGATACACCGTGACACGGTGTACCGGGCACCCGTTTGGTGTCTTAGGAACCCTGCACACATCGTTTGGGGCTGTGTGCGAAACTCCGGCCGGATCTCCTCGCGGATGGAACTCGAATAGGCGATAAACCTGGACTAGAGACTTGTGTGGTTAGTTAGGTCGTGGTCTACACCCACGTCGGTTTTCGCTTGAAGTCTGCCGAGCACATGTTGTGTGTAGACGCTAAGTGGTGGAAACATGTGTGACGAAGTACACCCCTGCAGGGTTATAAATGATCTATTCGAATAGCCGTGTCCGCGGTAAAGGACTTCTGGGTTGCTATAATAGTTCATAGACAAGTGGAAGTGGATACTCTAAAATGCGCAAGATAAGCGTGAGTGCTATGGATGGCGTTCTTGTAGGTGGACGGGATCGGATCCATAGTGGTGTATTGATTGGTGAATATGTGGACTCGTGTGCGCCACCTCAAAAGAGTTGCTTGCGGTCGTAGTCCAGGTTAGCCACTGAGTCATAGCTGGCTTGCTGCAGTTAAACCCCACCATCCCTTTGTTGATACTGATGCATATGTAGTTAGTTCTGATGTAAGTCTTGCTGAGTACATTTGTACTCATGTTTGCCTATTCTATGTTTTGCAGAGAGACGTCAGTCTCGCTAGTAGTTCCGTGTGGACTTCGACGTTTAGCTTGATACCTCGGCTACGATCTTGTGCCCTCGACAGGATCTGGTAGATAGTCAGGCTTCTCAGCCTTTTCCATTTGTAAATGTCTGTACCCAGACATGTTAAGCTTCCGCATGTGCCTTGATTTGTATGCTCTGAATGATGGGTCATGAGAACCATGTTTGTAATATCTCGCTCCTCGGAGCCTAATGAATAAATACTTGAGTCGTAGAGTTATGTTGTGATGCCATGTTGTATTTACCCATATCGAGCATATTGTGTGTATGATTGAAATGCTTGGTATGTGTGCGATCCGAAAATCTAGTTGTTTATCCTTGGCAGCCTCTCTTATGGGGAAATGTAGTCTCGTGCTTCCATGAGCCATAGTAGTCCGCTACAGCCCGGTTCACCGGAGTCCTGCTAGCCCAGCACTACTGCTCAGGACACTTGACTGGTCGGCATGTGTTTCACTTTGTTCCTGTGTCCGTCCCTTCGGGGAAATGTCACCCGGTGACATCCGAAGTCCTGCCTAGCCTGCTACAGCCCGGTTTTCCGGAGTCCTATAAGCCTAGTGCTACAGCCCAGAGTCACACGCTGCTCATCGACATGCTCGATGTGATTCATGTATGCCTGTCCCCATAGGTTGGTGCCGCTTTGGGTTCACGACTAGCCATGTCGGCCCGGGTTCTCTGTCATATGGGTGCTAGCGACACTATCATATACGTGAGCCAAAAGGCGCAAACGGTCCCGAGCCATGGTAAGGCAACACCCGTGGGAATACCATGCGTGAGGCCGCAAAGTGATATGAGGTGTTATCGGCTAGATCGATGTGACTTGGAATCGGGGTCCTGACAGCTTTGGTATCAGAGCCTGATTGCCTGTAGGATTACCAAGCCAAACTGGTCGAAGTTGTGTCTAGAAATGCTTTAGTTATGTAGGGGAATTGATTGTGGAAGGGAACGTAAGGCTCTTTTTACTTCTTATACCCTATGCCCTTCTGATCTGAGTCAGCCTCTTCTTTTCTGCAGGGGTTAAGAACTAGGCTTCTCTTCTATCTCTCAGGATGACGTGTTACTAAACCATAGTTGCCTAGGATTGTTGAGTTCAAGCCTCAGTTCAGTTGCTACTACTTCCATATGTCATAGGTGGCCTCAGATCTTTGATATTGTGATGTTGAGTGGTTATGCCGCCATTTTGCAGGATGTCTCAAATCATTTTGAGCATTTACAGCCGTTATGCTGTCTGAGTCATCCTAGGTTTCTAAATAGTATGATGCACTTGCAAATCTTTCCTCCATGTTCCCGTTGTATTTTTGGGCCAGATTAAGCACACTAATCGGTGTGTTGAGGTACTCCGCTGCCTTGACGTGTATGTTGGAGTTAGTATTATGACCCTAGGTGTCCTCGAGAATTTAGCAATGCTTCCGTATCCCCAGTGTGATGATTCTGGCCATCATTCTTGAAAGCATCCCGTGATGCCATTTAGTAGTAGGTATTCTACTCCTAGGTTTTGAACCCGAGATTCACCTTACTTCATGGTGTTAGTATTTGCTAGTTCCCTTAAGATATTAGTAACCTTGTGATAGTCCTCGAGGTCCGTGGTATTTCCTTCTTCCAAATACCATGAACCATTAAGGCAAAAGTTCTTTGAACCAAAAGATCACCATTAGAGTACTCCTGAGGAGTTCTCCATTCATAATTGTGATTCTGCCAGTTCTACCTTTCTGCATGGGTTATCCGGAAGAAATATGATGAACTCGTTCGACATACTAATCTATGCATCCACAACTCAGAAAGTTATATGTTCCTTTGAGTTGTCCCCCTTCATTTGTATTCCGACCATCGCCTATCAATTGATAGTCAGGAGTAATTGTGCATCCGTGTTATTGATGCTTATTATTCTTGTGGTCCGTCAAGCCATTCTATCTCGGAATGACTAGGAGAAACAAACTCCAGTACCTCATCCATATCCAGGATTGGGTCAAAGTAGTTGTGTTCTGCAGATCAAATGCCCATCCAGCTTTTGCTCTGTTCTACCCTGGAGTATTACCCCCTTTATGTCAGGATTGTCATGAGAATTGCACCATCTCTCATGAATTCTTGACGCAGTGATACTTTGAGCCTTTCATTCCTCGGTTCCGTGTTGTCGCAACCGGAATGCCGGCAAGTGAACCATGATGTGTAAAATCAATACTCCTAGCAACCGTGTTGCTTGGTAGCTAATGGACACTAATACCATTCTTAGCGTGTTCGTTATCGAAACACTATTCTAGGATTGATTGTGCTACCTTGTCCTTATTTCCGGTGCACTCTTCGATCAATGAGTTAGGATTATTCAATCCCTTGCTTATTTGTCCATATCGTCTTGCTCTGAAAAGCAAGATTGTTCTCGAGCTTAGTAACATATCGGTGGTTCGTGATTTTCCGAATATCTTCTCGGAAGCATTACCAGGTTGTCCCCTGACTGTTATGTTGAGTTCGTGATCAAGTTGGTTTTCCAATAAATCACTCCTTCTCCAAGAATCTGTGTTGGATATCCCTAAGCTATTTGGTTGAGCTAGACAACAACTTGGAGAGTTGGAAGATAAAAGCTTGTCTAACTTAGTCCATGTTAAGGGATATCTTTTTTTGTGTGTGCGTTGAAGAAAGATAATATCTCCATCGATTGGTCCTCGTGATCAATTGTTGGATCTATTGCCTTGTCAAAACTTTGACTTGAGTATGGGCTATCGTCAAATCAAGCCAGAACCAATGATGTTCGTAATGTTGTCTTACTCGTGGTTGATCCCTTGAGCATACACCATTACATATTTTGGTCTGACCAATGCTATCGCCGTGTTCACATAATGGTGGAAGTCCAGTGATATGGAAATTCCGATGAGTCGCTGTTGAGCCCATCAGTAGCATTTTGTCTCCTCCATGATTTGTGTTGAACATCCAGCTAGTGTTGGAAACTTGTGTAAGCATTTTCTTCATGCCCTGTTCATGAAGTATATGTTTGGATGAAAGAAGTGACCTCCTTTGATTCACGTGCATTTGATGTAAGCTGCCGCCGTGAATCCGAGAAAGTTTGTTTTGCTTCCTCTGGAATCATCCCAAGTCAGTCATGAATGTGCGAAGTATTCTATGGTCTGATAGACTGATCATCTTCATTCCATATGTATCCCCTAGCACACCAAGCCACTGATTGATTGGTTCAAGGAAAGGAAGTTCCTTCTTAAGAGCATGCCTTATGCAAGGACCTCAATATCCTCAATTATGGTTCCCCACCTGAACTCGGTAGTGTTTTATTATAAGACTGCCACGTGGTCACGCTTGTCTAGGACAGTGTGTTCACAGGTATGTAGCAAAACCTGCTCATGTTTTGGAGGTTGCTATCGTAGTTCATCTCCCGAGAGTCTCGCAACGTTATCTCGTCGACTTGTGTTGAAACTCTTCTTTTCAGACATGTGAGTCTGAAGTATCCTGTTTCTAACCAGATCTGAATCTCAGGCAGATATGATGGTTGGAACATTCCCGACATTGCATTTTGTTCCCAGCTTGCACTGCCTTCTGTCAATCTCCCATGGACTGCCCTTCTCAGCAATTGTTGTTCAGGATCATCTTCATAAGTGGTCCTACCATGGGTCCCATCCATTCCATATGATAAGCAAAAATCATCCATTGTGTTGTCTTCAACAAGGTAGTCCACATCATCCATTCTAGTCTGAGTATGTCATTCTCTCGAACTCCTTCAAAAGATCGATTGTGATTGCCTTAGGCTGGTATAAAGAGTTTCAATGATCTTTGTATCAAAAGTAATTCTTTTTTCCACTTAAGGGAATATCTCTACGAGTCACCTTCCCAAAGATGCCCCGTTATAGAATCATGGCAATTCAAATCCTCGCTACGTTGACAACCGTTCACCACCCTCTTAGGTGTGGAATTATTGTCTACCAATTTGAACCCTTGTCATCCGCTTCTTTCCATCACCCCTGATGTGTGTTTTGTCTCTCAGCTCAAGAGATGTTTCTACATCTCATTCCGAGTTGATCCTGAATTGTTCGATCCTCGAGAAGATCGATTCTTCTAGAGTTTTCCTTTTTTTTCTCTCGTTGTCGTGTTGGTTGAAGTTTCCGAAGCAAGACGTCGGGACAAAGATGGTGACAAATCAACGTTCTTACGAAGTGCAACCTGGATCATGAAGATTGTGTTAGCTTTGTGTCCCCTCTGTCTTCTTACCTCATGTCTTGAATCTCGGGACGAGATTCTTGTTTAGTAGGGGTGAGTTGTCATAGCCCTAGAATTTGCTTGCCATTAGTTGCCTTAAAGCATCCATGCATCATGTTAATTTTTCAATTAAAGTTGAAATGGGGATGAAAACCCCTAGCACCAAAATTAAATCAAATAGGTTCAACTTAAAAACATTTTCAAGAACCCAGAATGCTCTTTAGAAAAGTTCATCATTTTTCAATTGGTCTAGAACCTCTGACAAAAAATGGTGCACACGTTTCTAGGTCATTTTTGGATTTTTGAATTAAATCATAAGTACTTGCATTTGGACATTTAAATCCTATAAATAATTTTAAATGCCCAAATAATCTTGAAAGTATTTTAAGGTTGTTGGAAATAATCCAAACATATGCCACAATCATTTTCAAGATTTTTCAAAATGAATTAGTATTTCTACTAATTCAAAACAGAATAAGAGTAATAGAAAAACTGAAAAAGAAATGGGAAAGAGAGAGAGAGGAAATACCTGGCGCCTACCTTCAGCCCAGAGCCCCAAGACTGTGCAGCCCAGCAGCAGCCCAGCCCACCACAGCCGCCACCGTCTTCAACCTCCTGCCAGTAGGCAGGAGGGCGTGTGCCCAACACGCGCGCGCGGCGGCCACCTCCTTCCTGCCTGGCTGCTCCCTAGCCGCACTGGACACCTCCTGCGTCGCCACGCAACGCCTCTGGTCTTCTCTCACCATCCCCGTGCTCGTCCTCCCCTCATTCTCTCTCCCTTTAGCATGGTCCGAGCGCCACCGTCGCCGCCGACAAGCACCACCGCGGCCACCGCCTCCCCCTCGCTTCTCTGACCGGCCCAGAGGCTCCGCCTCGACCCCCTCTTTCTTCCACCCTGAGCCACGCCACCACGGGAGCCCCACATCGCCGCCACGAGTCGTCTTCCCCGAGCACGGCCACCGGACTCCATCGACGGATTCGACGCCTTCCGGTCGTCCCTGAGCCAGCTGAGCCCGCTGCCAGCCACACCGTGAGCTCCCGGTCCTTTCCCCCTTAACCACGTCGTTGTTTTCGTCCCGTAGTCACTGCCCCGCGAGTAACCGGAGCCGCCGTCCGCCATGGACATTGAGCCACACGCTCCTGAGCTTCGCTTGCTCGCCCTAGTGGCACAGACGTGCTCCTGGTGACCCCACGACACCGTCTATGCCCTTGATTGAGCTCCCCGTGCTCCGCCACGCCGCGCCCGTGCAAACCCGTAGCTGCGCCGCCGCCAAAGCTCGTTGCCGACGAGATTTCGGCCGCCCCGTGACCCCCTGTCTGGCCCATTGGATGCGCCCGAGCAAGGGCTTCTCCCCGATGCTTTCTGCACAACAAACTGCGGTCCCTAGCGCTTTCCCGACGCACGTCCGCCGCGGAAAATGTTCGCCGGTGGCTGAACACCGGCGGGCCGACGTGGCAACGTCGTTAACTTCTAATGACGGGGCTAACTAACCCCCTCTCTCACTGACTACTGGGCCCACACCCTTAACTAACACCATTTTAATTTCTGTTTAGTTTTATTTAATCACAGTGGCCCCACGCGTCGGCGTTGACCTCGCTGACGTGGCCATTGACTGGCCCCACCTGCCTGTGACCTAGGCAGCACTTGGTCACTGACCAGTGGACCCCACTAGTCAGGTTTGACCCAGACCAGCCCCTGTTGACCTGCTGACATCAGCATGACCTGATGCTGATGCAGTAATACATTTTCTGGATTTATTAATAATCAGGAAATTCTAGAAAATGTTCAAAACTTCTAAAAATCATAGAAAATAATCTATAACTCAGATTGAAAAGATTTATATATGAAAAATGATCAGAAAATCCAAAGAATCTGAATCTGGCATTTTCATGCATGTTGGAACAACTTAAAGTTGCTGTTTAGGACAACTCAATTAAATGGCATTTAAGAAAGCACATATGGGGTTTGAATTTGAACCTAGGGTTCAAACCAACTTCATTTAATATGGTTGGTAGTTGCATTAGTTCAATCAACCGCATATTGCCATGTCATGAGCATGTATCATATTATTGCATTGCATTGATTGTGTTTCCTTCTTTATTGCCGGAGGTTGTCCCCTCTCGATAGACGTGGTTCCGATGATGAGTTCGATGACACCGATGAAGGGCTATATTATCTTCAGAAGTGCCAGGCAAGCAAAACCCCGTTGTTCATTCCGATACAATCCCACTCTCTCGCTCCTGCTCTCTTTTACTGCATTAGGACAACATTGATTCAAATGTTACATGCTGCGGTAGCTGAACCCCTTTCCTCTGCATGACCTGTCATTGCCACAGTAATTAGATGAAACCCACTAGCATGAGTAGAAGTTGTTTGAGCCCTGATGTGCCTACTCATTCATGCTTATTTGTCATGCCTGCTATTGCATAGAGTTGTGTCAGGTCCGATTCATCGGGGATGAATCGGAGGTGTGTGAACATGTCCTACTGTTGAGAGCTAAGTGTGTGAACATGATTTGGTAAAGGTATCGATGAGAGGCCATGTAGGAGTACATGGTGGGTTGTTTCATTGAAGCCGTCCTTAGGAACTGAGTTTTGTGTTTGTGATCCATGAAACAACTACTACCACACATTGGGCCCTGAAATATGACCCCGCTCGACTTACTGACCACTCTCGTCCTCTGTCCAGGAGTTGCAACTAGTTTCTAGTGTTTATAGGATATGTGTTGGCGGCCATGCATAGCGCTGACCCTAGGGGTGGGCTATGATGTGGTAGATACACGGTGGCACGGTGTACCGGGTGCCCGTTTGGTGTTTTGGGAACCCTGCACACATCGTTTGGGGCTGTGAGCGAAACTCGGGCCGGATCTCCTCACGGATGGAACCCGGATAGGCGATAAACCTAGACTAGAGACTTGTGCGGTTAGTTAGGTCGTGGTCTACACCCACGTCGGCTTTCGCTTGAAGTCTGTCGAGCACATGTCGTGTGCAGACGCTAAGTGGTGGAAACATGTGTGACGAAGTACACCCCTGCAGGGTTATAAATGATCTATTCGAATAGCCGTGTCCGCGGTAAAGGACTTCTGGGTTGCCTATAACAGTTCATAGACAAGTGGAGGTGGATACTCTAAAATGCGCAAGATAAGCGTGAGTGCTATGGATGGTGTTCTCGTAGGTGGACAGGAGCGGATCCATAGTGGTGTATTGATTGGTGAATATGTGGACTCGTGTGCGCCACCTCAAAAGAGTTGCTTGCAGTCGTAGTTCAGGTTAGCCACTGAGTCATAGTTGGCTTGCTGCAGTTAAACCCCACCATCCCTTTGTTGATACCGATGCATATGTAGTTAGTTCTGATGTAAGTCTTGCTGAGTACATTTGTACTCACGTTTGCCTATTCTATGTTTTGCAGAGAGACGCCAGTCTCGCTAGTAGTTCCGTGTGGACTTCGACGTTTAGCTTGATACCTCAGCTACGATCTTGTGCCCTCGGCAGGATCTGGTAGATAGTCAAGCTTCTCAGCCTTTTCCATTTGTAGATGTCTGTAACCAGACATGTTAAGCTTCCGCATGTGCCTTAATTTGTATGCTCTGAATGATGGGTCATGAGAACCATGTTTGTAATATCTCGCTCCTCGGAGCCTAATGAATAAATACTTGAGTCGTAGAGTTATGTTGTGATGCCATGTTGTATTTACCCATATCGAGCATATTGTGTGTATGATTGAAATGCTTGGTATGTGTGGGATCCGACAATCTAGTTGTTTATCATTGGCAGCCTCTCTTATGGGGAAATGTAGTCTAGTGCTTCCATGAGCCATAGTAGTCCGCTACAACCCGGCTCACCGGAGTCCTGCTAGCCCAGCACTACTGCTCAAGACACTTGACTGGCCGGCATGTGTTTCACTTCGTTCCTGTGTCTGTCCCTTCGGGGAAATGTCACGCGGTGACATCCGGAGTCCTGCCTAGCCTGCTACAGCTCGGTTTTCCGGAGTCCTGTTAGCCCAGTGCTACATCCCGGAGTCACACGCTGCTGACCGACATGCTCGATGTGATTCATGTATGCCTGTCCCCATAGGTTGGTGCCGCTTTGGGTTCACGACTAGCCATGTCATCCCGGGTTCTCTGCCATATGGGTGCTAGCGGCACTATCATATACGTGAGCCAAAAGGCGCAAATGGTCCTGGGCCATGGTAAGGCAGCACCCGTGGGAATACCGTGCGTGAGGCCACAATGTGATATGAGGTGTTATCGGCTAGATCGATGTGACTTGGAATCGGGGTCCTGACATCCGCGTCGTCCCCTTCCTAGGCCTCGCCGTCGTCCACTGCCCTGGTGCTCTCAGCGCGGCGTGGTCGACGTGGTCAAGGAACGACTTCCATCGGAAGAGTACTGTATGTGGAGAGGCTAACAGCTGGGTCCACGGTAGCCGCAAGGAAGTGCCTCCTTATTACGCGGGAAATAATTATTCCTCCACCTGACAGCGGGGACCCGCCAGACGGGCCACCGTATTTGGCAAAAAAATGTTTCCCCCCTGACTGATGGGACCCACCGGACGGGCCAACGTATTTCATGAAAAAAACGTTCCCCCCGCTGTCAGCTCGGACCCACCGGAGGTGCCTCCTTATTACGCACAAAAAAATGAATACTCCCCCTGCTAGTTGGGACCCACCTTGGTGGGAGGCTGATTTGTGGGCCTACTAAGTTGACGGGGATGGAGTGCTTTGTCAAATTAGTCAATATGAACGATTCTTGCTCCAGTGACCGTACGATGTCCATCCAACGGCCGTAGTGCTTCTTCAACCTCTGGTCTTCTTGCTCCAGCCGCCCAAAGCAGCGCCGGTCGTGCCGCATGCTCCTGCCTCCCATGGCCGGCTGTGCTGCCGTGGAGGCCTCACCGCCCCCTACTATTCCCACCGCTGGCCAGGCCCTGCGGCGACGGCAGCCTCACACCGCAGCCGAACCAGTGAACCCTCGTACTCCTCTCCGTGCGGGCTTCCACTGCAGCGTCTTCCCCGGCTCCGCGTCATCCCCTTCCTAGGCCTCGCCGTCGTCCACCGCCCTGGTGCTCTCGGTGTGGCGTGGTCAACGTGGTCAAGGAACGGCTTCCATCGGACGTGGGCTATACATGGAGAGGCTGATAGCTGGGTCCATGGCCGTAGCAAGGAAGTGCCTCCTTATTACGCGCAAAATAATTATTCCTCCACCTGACAGTAGGGACCCACTGGACAGGCCACTGTATTTTGCAAAAAAAATGTTTCCCCCTGACTACTGGGACCCACCACCTACATCTTCGCATGCAAGGAAGTGCGTTCAGGCAAAAAAACGATTCGCCCCCCTGACTGCTGGGACCCACTGGCTACATCTTCGCATGCAAGGAAGTGCCTGACGGTCGGGATCCACCTGGTCGAAGCGTACGTAGCGTTGTCATTCTGGTTGCGAACGTGTATGTACATACTGGTCGATGTAGAGGTGTGCACGTGTCGTAGTAGAGGCGCGCACGTAGCATGTACACGTACGTACATCGGCCAGTGTGCAAGAAAGAAGATACGACCACGTACGTACATATGGGCAGGGTCTCGAATGCCTACTCGCGCATATGTATGGCCAGGGCTCGTGTACATGGCTGGGTCAGAACAGAGAAACAGCGTCATCACCGTGTTCATGGGGAGCCAACCGGCTGGGTCGGAATGGAATGCGTCGTCGTGTTCATCGGGAGGGATTGGACGGAACAGCCAATGGAAACGAGGCCTGGCGTACCGCAGAATGTAGGAAACGGCCTTGTGTTCGACCGGCCATGTTCGAAACGGGGTCCTGTTCATCGGGAGGGGTCTGGCGTACCGCAAAACAGAGGAAACAGACCTCCTACGGTCGAAACGGGGGTCCTGTTGATCGGGAGGGGTGTGGCGTACCGCAAAACGGAGGAAACGGACTTGTGTTGGAGCGCTACGGTTGAAACGGCGGTCCTGTTCATCTCCACCGTCGACCCCCTCCAGCCTCCACAGGCTACTGTTCATCCACCGTCGACCTCCTCCAGCCTCCACCTGCGACTATTCATCCACGGGCTCCTGTTCATCCAGCCTCCACCGCGCGCTACTCCACCGGCTACTATTCAACCAGCCCTCTCCATGGGCTCTCTTGATAACCCACAAGTATAGGGGATCGCAATAGTTTTCGATAAGTAAGAGTGTCAAACCCAACGATGAGCTAAAGGCAAAACAAATATTCCCTCAAGTTCTATCGACCACTGATACAACTCTACACACGCTTGACGTTCGCTTTACCTAGAACAAGTATGAAACTAGAAGTACTTTGTAGGTGTTGTTGGATAGGTTTGTAAGATAATAAAGAGCAAGTAAATAAAAAGTAGGGGCTGTTTAGATAAAGACACAACTAAGTTAGTTTTAGTAAAGAGCTTTTTGTTACGAGAAAGTTATTTGTCCCTAGGCAATCGATAACTAGACCGGTAATCATTATTGCAATTTTATTTGAGGGAGAGGCATAAGCTAACATACTTTCTCTACTTGGATCATATGCACTTATGATTGGAACTCTAGCAAGCATCCGCAACTACTAAAGATCATTAAGGTAAAACCCAACCATAGCATTAAAGCATCAAGTCCTCTTTATCCCATACGCAACAACCCCCTTACTCGGGTTTGTGTTTCAGTCACTCACGCAACCCACTATAAGCGAATCATGAACGTATTGCAACACCCTACAGCGGGGATCCCTCACGCTTGCGCGAGACAGAGAGCACCATAGGACAACACCAATAATAAAACATGCAACTCAAACCAATCACGATCATCAAATAACCCATAGGACAAAACGGATCTACTCAAACATCATAGGATAGCCATACATCATTGGGAAATAATATATAGCATTGAGCACCATGTTTAAGTAGCGATTACAGCGGGTAAGAGAGAGGTTACACCGCTGCATAGAGGGGGGAAGAGTTGGTGATGATGGCAGTGAAGTTGCTGGTGAAGATTGCGGTGATGATGATGGCCACGGCAGCGTTTCGGCGCCACCGGAAGAGAAGGGGAGAGGGGGCCCATTCGTATTCTTCTTCCTTGACCTCCTCCCTAGATGGGAGAAGTGTTTCCCCTCTGGTCCTTGGCCTCCATGGCGTGGGAGGGGCGAGAGCCCCTCCGAGATTGGATCTGTCTCTCTATCTCTCTCTGTTTCTGCGTTCTCAGATTCTTCCCTTTCACCGTTTCTTATATTCCCGGAGATCCGTAACTCCGATTGGGCTGAAATTTTAACAAGATCTCTATCCGTATATGAGCTTTCTTTCGGCTAAAGAAGGGCACCAACTGCCTTACATGGTGTCCACGAGGGTCGGGGGCGCGCCCCCTGCCTCGTGCCTCCCTCAGGCACCGTCTCGCGTGGATTTTTCTTCCCAAAAATCATATATATTCCAAAAAAATCCGCGTCAGTTTTTTATCCCGTTTGGACTCCGTTTGATATGGATATTCTGCGGAACAAAAAACATGGAACAAACAGGAACTGGCACTAGGCACTAGATCAATATGTTAGTCCCAAAAATAGTATAAAAAGTTGCCAAAAGTATATGAAAGTTGTAGAATATTGGCATGGAACAATCAAAAATTATAGATACGACGGAGACGTATCAGGCTCCTATTCAACCACCCCTCCGCGGACTACTTTTCATCCAGCCCTCCACTGTCTACTGTTCATCTGGCCCTCCACGGGGTCCTGTTCATCCAGCCCCAACCGGCTCGATATATCGGGGTACTGTTCATCCAGAGGCAACACCACGAGGTCCTGTTCATCCACCCCCACCGGGAACTGTTCATCCCCCCCCCCCCCCAACACTCACTGTTCATCCAGAGGTAGCATCGATCGGCTTCAGTTAGCAGCAGTAGCGAAGGAATTGCTCGATCGGGTTCACTTAACAGCCATCGATCGATCGCCGGGTTCAGTAATGCGTAGCCAGCAGTGTAATCGCTCGGGTTCAGTTAGAGCCCAATGCCTCACTCGGGTTCAGTTAGAGCCCAATGCCTCGCACCCACGCGCGTGCGTCTACAAGAGAAATGTGCATAGCTCGGCCCCGACCACCCACCGTAACTGGGAACACCCTGATATTTTCCTCGCCCTCGCTTCTACCACGGTTTTTTCTGTCATGGATCGCCCAAAGAATGTCATGCAGCTGCGTCTTCGGCCCGCCCATGACGAAAAGCCCATTTTTTGTCATGATTTTTTGTCATAGAAGTAGGACCCCACCAAATCTATGATGATACCGGGTTTTGTCACAATTATCGTCATAGAAGTGTCATAAGTATGACAGGAAAAATTTCGTTCGGCCCAAAATGTCATGGATGTGTCTTTTTTTGTAGTGTCCTTCGCTGTCCAAGAAGAGACTAATATTTTGCAGGAGTCTATGGAATAAGAAATTAATGACATTGTGAGCTCATTGGATGAAAAAGATGATGAGGAGAGCGAAGAACAAAAGGAGGAAGAGTGGATTAGCTACCCGTGCCCACCTTCTAATGAGAGTAACTCTTCAACTCATACAATGTTTAATTTCCCTTCGTGCTTACCGAAGGATGATTGCTATGATGAATGATCCCGTTGATTCTTTTGAAATATCCCTTTTTGATGATGCTTGTTATGCTTGTGGCCAAGATGCCAATATGAATTATGCTTATAGATCTGCTATAGTTCCTTATGTTAAACATGAAATTGTTGCTATTGCACTCACGCATGATAGTCCTATTATCTTTTTGAATTCTCCTGACTACACTGTATTGGAGAAGTTTGCCCTTATTAAGGATTATATTGATGGGTTGCATTTTAATACTACACATGATGATTTTGATAGATATAATATGCATTTGCTTGCTTCTCCTACTTGCAATTATTATGAGAGAGGAACTACATCGCCGCCTCTCCATGTTTCCAATATGATAAAATTGCAAGAAACTGTTTATACTATGCATTGGCCTTTACTATGTGTGCATGAATTGCTCTTTTATGACATGCTAATGCATAGGAAGAGAGTTAGACTTCGTTATTACATGATATATGTTACTTTGTGCTCACTACTAAATCACAAATCATTGTTAATTAAAATTGGCTTTGATATACCTTGGGATCAGGGTGGATCCATTACTTGAGCACTATATGCCTAGCTTAATGGCTTTAAAGAAAGCGCTGCCAGGGAGATAACCCGGAAGTTTTAGAGAGTCATTTATTTCTGTTGTGTGCTTTTATAAAGTTTAAAAACAAGAATAATGTGCCAAGATTTGCCTTTAGGATATTTACATTGCTTGTTTGTTTGTGCGGTGCAAAACAGAAACTTTGGTTGTAGTGCGTGATTTGACATTTTTTTACTGGAACGTCAAACGGTTCTGGAACTTTTTGCATTGTCTTCATATACAAATTGTTTATTTTTCCTAATTGTTTCAGAATTTTTGGACTACCAGAAGTATGGTGAATATTCAGATTACTACAGACTGTACTATTTAAGACACATTCTGTTTTTGATGCATAGTTTGCTTATTTTGATGAAACTATCGATTTCTATCAGTGGATTAAGCCATGGAAAAGTTATAATACATTAGCTACAATGCAAAAACAAAATATGAATTGGTTTGCAACAGTACTTAGAGTAGTTATTTGCTTTATTATACTAACGGATCTTACTGAGCTTTCTGTTGAGTTTTGTGTGGATAAAGTGTTCGAAGATCGAGGATGTCTCGATGTGAGGAGAAGGAGGAGAGACAAGAGCTCAAGCTTGGGGATTCCCAAGGGACCCCAAGTAAATATTCAAGGATACTCAAGCGTCTAAGCTTGGGGATGCCCCGGAAGGCATCCCATCTTTCTTCAACAAGTATTGGTATGTTTTCGGATTCGTTTCGTTCATGATATGTGCAAATTTTGGAGCGTCTTTTGCATTTAGTTTTCACTTTTCTTTGATGCACCATGCTGGTATGAGATAGTCCATGGTTGATCTATAGAATGCTCTTTGCACTTCACTTATACCTATTGTGTATGGCTTTATAGAATGGTTCATGTGCTTCACTTATATCATTTGAAGTTTGGATTGTTTGTTTCTCTTCACATAGAAAACTGCCATTTGTAGAATGCTCTTTTGCTTCACTTATATTTATTAGAGAGTGGGCATATCTTTTGTAGAGAGAATTAAAACTCTCTTGCTTCACTTATATCTATTTATAGAGTTGACAGGAACTGTTCATTCACATGGTTAGTCATAAAATCCTACATAAAACTTGTAGATCACTAAATATGATATGTTTGATTCCTTGCAATAGTTTTGTTTTATAAAGGTGGTGATATTAGAGTCGTGCTAGTGAGTAGTTGTGGATTTTAGAAATACTTGTGTTGAAGTTTGTGATTCCCGTAGCATGCACATATGGTGAACCGTTATGTAACGAAGTTGGAGCATGAAGTATTTATTGATTGTCTTCCTTATGAGTGGCGGTCGGGGACGAGCTATGGTCTTTTCCTACCAATCTATCCCCCTAGGAGCATGCGCGTAGTACTTTGTTTCGATGACTAATAGATTTTTGCAATAATTATGTGATTTCTTTATGACTAATGTTGAGTCCATGGATTATACGCACTCTCACCCTTCCATCATTGCTAGCCTCTTCGGTACCGTGCATTGCCCTTTCTCACCTTGAGAGTCGGTGCAAACTTCGCCGGTGCATCCAAACCCCATGATATGATACGCTCTATCACACATAAGCCTCCTTATATCTTCCTCAAAACAGCCACCATACCTACCTATCATGTCATTTCCATAGCCATTCCGAGATATATTGCCATGCAACTTCCATCATATTCATATACATGACTTGAGCATCATTGTCATATTGTTTTGCATGATCGTAAGATAGCTAGCATGATGTTTTCATGGCTTGTCCATTTTTTGATGTCATTGCTACGCTAGATCATTGCACATCCCGGTACACCGCCGGAGGCATTCATATAGTCATATTTTGTTCTAGTATCGAGTTGTAATATTGAGTTGTAAGTAAATAGAAGTGTGATGATCATCATTATTAGAACATTGTCCCATGTGAGGTTATAAAAATAAAAGTGGCCAAAGAAGCCCCCCCCCAAAAAAAAGAGAGAGGCCAAAGAAGCCTAAAAAAGAGAAAAAGAGAAAAAAAAATAAAAAATGAGAGAAAAGAGAGAAGCGACAATGTTACTATCCTTTTACCACACTTGTGCTTCAGAGTAGCACCATGTTCTTCATATAGAGAGTCTCTTGAGTTATCACTTTCATATACTAGTGGAAATTTTCATTATAGAACTTTGCTTGTATATTCCAATGATGGGTTTCCTCAAATGCCCTAGGTCTTCATGAGCAAGCAAGTTGGATGCACACCCACTTAGTTTCCGTTTGAGCTTTCATACACTTGTAGCTCTTAGTGCATTCGTTGCATGGAAATCCCTACTCCTCGCATTGACATCAATTGATGGGCATCTCCATAGCCCGTTGGTTAGCCACGTAGATGTGAGACTTTCTCCTTTTTGTCTTCTCCACACAACCTCCACCATCATATTCTATTCCACCTATAGTGCTATATCCATGGCTCACGCTCATGTATTGCATGAAAGTTGAAAAGGTTTGAGAACATCAAAAGTATGAAACAATTGCTTGGCTTGTCATCGGGGTTGTGCATGATTTGAATGCTTTGTGTAGTGAAGATGGAGCATAGCCAGACCATATGATTTTGTAGGGATAACTTTCTTTGGCCATGTTATTTTGAAAAGACATGATTTCTTTATTAGTATGCTTGAAGTATTATTGTCTTAATGTCAAATGATAGACTATTTCTTTGAATCACTCGTGTCTTAATATTCATGCCATGATTAGATTACATGATCAAGATTATGCTAGGTAGCATTCCACATCAAAAATTGTCTTTTTATCATTTACCTACTCGAGGACGAGCAGGAATTAAGCTTGGGGATGCTGATACGTCTCCATCGTATCTATAATTTTTGATAGTTCCATGCCAATATTATAAAACTTTCATATACTTTTGGCAACCTTCTATACTATTTTGGGGGACTAACATATTGATCCAGTGCCTAGTACTAGTTCTTTTTTGTTGTGTGTTTTTTGTTTCGCAGAAAATCCATATCAAATGGAATCCAAACGGGGTAAAAACCGACAGAGATTTTTTTGGAATATATGTGATTTTGGGAAGAAGATTCAACGCGAGACGATGCCCGATGGGGCCACGAGGCAGGGGGCGCGCCCCAGGGGGTCAGGCACGCCCTGGGCCCTCGTGACCACCCCGTAAGGTGGTTGGTGCCCTTCTTTCGCCGCAAGAAAGCCAATATCTGGATAGAAATCGTGTTAAAGTTCAGCCCAATCGGAGTTACGGATCTTCGGGAATATAAGAAACGGTGAAAGGCCAGAATCTAAAATGCAGAAACAGAGAGAAATAGAGAGGCAGATCCAATATCAGAGGGGCTCTCGCCCCTCCTCTGCCATGGAGGCCATGGACCAGAGGGGAAACCCTTCTCCCATCTAGGGAGAAGGTCAAGGAAGAAGAAGAAGAAGAAGAAGAAGAAGGGGGGCTCTCTCCCCCTCTCTTTTGGTGGCGCCGGAACGCCGCCTGGGCCATCATCATCACCGCAATCTACACCAACACCTCCGTCATCTTCACCAACATCTTCATCACCTTCTCCCATCTATCTACAGCGGTCCACTCTCCCGCAACCCGCTGTACCCTCTACTTGAACATGGTGCTTTATGCTTCATATTATTATCCAATGATGTTTTGCCATCCTATGATGTCTGAGTAGATTTTTGTTGTCCTATCGGTAATTGGTGGATTGCTATGATTGGTTTAATTTGCTTTTGGTTATGTTGCTGTCCTTTGGTGCCCATCATATGAGCGTGCGCGTGGATCACACCATAGGTTAATTGTATGTTGATAGGACTATGTATTGGAGGGCAAGAGTGACATAAGCTTCAACCTAGCATAGAAATTGATGCATACGGGATTGAAGGGGGACCAATATATCTTACTGCTATGGTTGGGTTTTACCTTAATGAACGTTAGTAGTTGCGGATGGTTGCTAATAGTTCCAATCATAAGTGCATAGAATTCCAAGTCAGGGATGACATGCTAGCAGTGGCCTCTCCCACATAAAACTTGCTATCAGTCTAGTAAAGTAGTCAATTGCTTAGGGACAATTTCGCAACTCCTACCACCACTTTTCCACACTCGCTATACTAACTTTATTGCTTATTTACCTAAAACAGCCCCTATTTTTTATTTGTGTGCTCTTTATATTCTTGCAAACCTATCCTGTTACACCTACAAAGTACTTCTAGTTTTATACTTGTTCTAGGTAAAGCGAATGTTAAGCGTGTGTAGAGTTGTATCGGTGGTCGAGAGAACTTGAGGGAATATTTGTTCTACCTTTAGATCCTCGTTGGGTTCGACACTCTTACTTATCGAAAGAGGCTACAATTGATCCCCTATACTTGTGGGTTATCACACCCCCAAACCAAGTGAAGAAAGACCTCAGCCAAAGGATGGTGAGGTCATTGTTTTTACTGATCACATGAATCGGGGCTTCTCACCGCCCGGTTCCAAATTTTTCCAAGACGTTCTGCACTTCTTTTAACTCCATCCTCAAGACATCGGACCCAATTCCGTGTCAAGCATCTGCAATTTTCAAGTTTTCTGTGAAGTGTACCTTCAAGAAGAACCTAGTGTTGAACTCTTCATGGAATATTTTTATCTGAACCGGCAAAACGAGTTTACTAACGGACCCGACTTAGAACTTGGCAGGGTCTCAATTCAACAAAGAACAGATGATGTCGCCCCCTATGATCGCCTACCGAGTCACCCCAAAGATTGGAACCAAACATGGTTCTATTGTAAAGATACATCTCCGGCTGATGAAAATCCACTGCGGGGTTATCATGTCCAGCGGCTCGACCCAAAGCATCATCTTCCCGAAAAGCTTACCACTGCTGAACATGCCAAGCTTGCTCCCACTATTGCAAAGGTCAAGGCCCTGCTGGGAAATGGGTTAACCGGTATTGACTTGGTTCGGTGCTAGGTTTCTTGGCAAATCATACCCTTGAGCCGCCGATCCGGCTTAATGTGCACTTACACTGGTGGTGCAAAAGATCCACTGCGCCATAGCTCCGTGTGCCTCACTAATGATGCAGTCAATGAAATGACCAAGACCCTTCTGAACGAGAGCCTGGGGAGCTGCAACAAAGTGGGGCTGAAGCCTTTCTGCAAACTTAACCCGCCACCAGATGTGAGTCTCTAAATCACTTACTTCACCTTATTACTCCAATGTTCCATTAACTCAACTTTGATGATTTTCACAGGTTGAATCCGATTTTTGGAACAAGGAGTATGACCATGAAGCTGCCAAGAAAGCCAGGGCCAAGACGAAAGCCACCAAGAAGAATACGAAGAAATTAACTGCTTCTAAGATGCTTGGACTGGACGACAGTTCTGAGTCGGAGGTAGCCCATGATTCCCTTGGCTCCTTTTTCAACAATCTTATTGACACTAATTATCATCAGGATGACACAGGGGCCAGTCAAGTGGTCGAAGAATAGGTAACTATTATTTCCTCCGACTCGGAGCCTTTGCCAAGACAGAAAATTCGATGGGTAACCCGGAAAGTAAGCTTTTCACACCCCTTAGCTCATTTGGATCGTCACTTTCTTTTGAAGCAACAGTAGCACAAGAACCGGCGACAAACTCAGACAACCGAAAGTGAAGAGTTATCCTCCGGCTTACCATATACTCCAGCTCTGCGTAAACGTCGAAACAAGGTCCTTGCAAATTTAAACTCTTATTATCCACTGGCTGGTCTCATTCGCCAGCCACTTAATTCTTCCGATTCAAACTATCAAGAGGCTTCTCGCTCTTCCTCCGGTGACTCATCACAGACACAGCTGTCGGCTTTCAAAACCGCCCCTGGGTAACAACAATTACTTTTTATTCTCTATCTCCTTATGCTCTTATACTTTTACTGACCTCTCATAACCCGTGTAGTGGACAAGCAAAGCCTAGCAAGAAGGCAAAGGTGATCAAGCCAGCTGAAGACCCCAAGGTCAATGAACCCGAACAGCAAATTCTAGCATCTGACACCTCCGTGCCGCAAGCCCAAGAGCTTGTCCATGATGATCCACCAGAAATTCCTGACCTCTCCAGTGACCATACAAACCTCAATCCTTTGAACACTGAATCATCAAGCCCAATTAAACCTTCAGGAACACATGCCGACGATGTTGTGACCACTGGCACTGGCTTCAAAGAACCGGGACAACCTACTGTCTTGGCCAAGCACTCCACCAAAGAGGAGTTCATTGAAAGGAGGAAAGTGAGATTTGACATTGTTGATTACTCTCAACTAAGCGTTAGTGAAGTACTCTCTGGTTATCTCAACCAAGTTCATACCAGCCACGATCTTGAGATTAACATGGTGAAACAGATGCACCAGAAATATGAGGTATGAATTTTGGCTTAATAAATTACGCATATCCTGTTAGCTCCCAAGTCTACAGTGTATAATAGAATAGAAAATGCTGTAGACTTAGAATAGTGATGAGTAAAAAGCATCATTGATAAAAAATCCTTCAAAAGCCCGTCTTTCACCTTCAGAGTTAAACCGGATCTTAATGATCAACATTGCATTCGTAGCCCCCAAGGGCCGGTTTAATCAGCATGAATGAATCGGTACTTGTTCATCATTGTTTATAAATCAAAACTTACTTGTGTAGCCCCCATGAGCCGGCTGTAATCGTTTGTGGTACAACCGGGTCATCATAAAGTAGTAATGAAACACGAGAAATATGCATTAGCCCCCAAGTGCCAAGTACTTTTGCTTGCAAAGTGCTTGGGACTTATTCATTATAAGCCGTTGTATGAAGAATTTTTCGATACACATTAGCCTCCAAGTGCCAAGTGTTGTTGCTTGCAAAAGGCTTGGGACTTTTATTACTGTAACCTGAATATGAAATATAGTTACAAATCTTTGAATATACAAGACGCCACTACTCAACTTCAATCGCACTTGGCTGACACAAAAACCCGGCTGGAGCATCAAGAATCTGAGACCCGGAAGGCCGACTCAAAATTCCAATTCAGTTTGGCTGAAACAGAAAAACTGAACCAACTTTAATACTGAAAGAACCGCCTGAGCTGAGGAGAGAACTGCTCTGATATAGCGGGCTGAAAAGGCGGAATCTGCTCTTCAAGAGGTGACCACTGAGCTTACCGGTTTAAAACACCCTATACCCCAGATTGTTTCTGCTATCTTTGGTGAGTAGCTTTGCCAGCGTCAAAATTGAGTCTTATCTTGAATGTTACAAACCGTCTCTGATTAATCCATAATTATTACACAGGTCCCAGGAGTAGCAATCTTGGTCAAGAAATGGTGGTGAAGCTTAAAGCCGTATATACGCTTGTTGAACAGCTATATACCGGAACTCAGTGCACAATGGCCACGATATCTCCAACCAATCAGGCCCCCACTCTATTGAGTGGCGTCTTGAAAAAACTATCTGTTCTGCCCGCGAGAATTGAAGAGATAAGGCGGTCATCTGCAAGAGCCAGTGCCATGACAGCCTTAAGCCGGGCTAAAGCACGGGTACCAGAATTAGACATGGCCGAGGTAGCTATGGGATATCCAATCTTGAAAGAAGATGGCACTCCGTTTGACCAAAAAGACTTTGCTACCTGTGTGAAGGAAATACGTCCTCTGGCGACTCTGATTGCTGATGAAACGAATCTATCAAAATATCAGTCGGCTTATGATACAGAGAATGAGAAGATGCCCACGCCGGCTTATAAAGTGATGGATCTGATTCCCCTAATCCGCAAGCATATTTCGCCCCTGAAGTTGATCCGTCCGACCTTATAGATGATGAAGCTGAATTCCAAGCCTTGTGTGGCATTGATTGGTCATCACCAAACTTCCAGACGACAGAGGAGGACGAAGAACCGGAGAAGGATGATCCAGAAGCTTCAAGTCGTCAAGGCCAAGAAGATTGATCCGTTGGGCGGTTCAAATATTTGATCTTCTGAAAAACACTTGATCTTTTTGGCTCACTGAGTCATGTAATAGGCTAGTGAAACTTTGATCTCCGTGCCATCGTGCACGTTTTGTTTTGTGCAAACTGATGATCTGCCAGTTGAAAAACCACCACTTTATGCTTATGATAGCATCGATTTATACAGATCAGATTTAGCAATACCCTGCACACAAACAGATCACAAGTGCCCTGGTGGTTTACCACGGGGCGGGTCACAATACCCCGTATTAAACCACTGGGGACAAATAGTCCATAACCAGGGCCGCTAGAACCGCAATCTTTATATAATTGTTAATAAAATATCGTACATGTGGAACTTGATCACACTGCCGGCTTATCATACCAATGCAGTAAGGGTGACAACCAAAAAATTGAACATATAATGCCCTGTTTAATTGTCATATACTACCGGCTTACAACGCCGGATGTAGAAAGGGGTAATATCCAAAGACTTAGAATACAATGCTTCCCAGCATTTAATATCATTATATACTGGCGACTTATGTCTGCCATCATGGCGGGTTAATAAACTCCGGACATGCTCAAATACGAGCCATAGAGATGAAGGCTACATAGCCTGAATTGTCTCAAGCCATATGTTAATATGGCGTAAATATATGAATCCTAAAAATGCTCTGAAAAAGATAATGAATCAAAATTGAGAAAACAAGGCTTTCATAGGTGTGATGCCCCCGATTCAATCATACACTAATCATACATGCAAACGTGTACGATCAAGATTAGGGACTCAGGGGAAGATATCACAACACAACTCTAAACACAAATAAGTCATACAAGCATCATATTACAAGCCAGTGGCCTCGAGGGCTCGAATACAAGTTCTCGATCACAGACGAGTCAGCGGAAGCAACAATATCTAAGTACAGACATAAGGTTAAACAAGATGCCATAAGATGGCTAGCACAAACTGGGATACAGATCGAAAGAGGTGCATGCCTCCTGCCTGGGATCCTCCTAACTACTCCTGGTCGTCAGCGGACTGCACGTAGAAGTAGGCACCCTCTGTGTAGAAGGGGTCGTCGAAGGTGGCGTCTGACTCCTGGGCTCCAACATCTGGTTGTGACAACCGAGAAGAATGGAAAGGGGGAAAAGAGGGAGCAAAGCAACCATCAGTACTCATCCAAAGTACTTGCAAGCAAGGATCTACACTACATATGCAATGTTTTCAATGGAATGGATAGTATCTGTGGACTGAACTGCTGAATGCCAAAATAAGAGGGGGATAGCAAGTCCTATCAAAGACTACACTTCTGGCAGCCTCCATCTTGAAGCATCTAGAAGAGAGTAGATGGTAAGTTCAACAAGTATCATCGCATAGCATAATCCTACCCGGCGATCCTCCCCTCGTCGCCATGTGAAAGAACGATCACCCGGTTGTAGGCACTTGAAAGGGTGTGTTTTATTAAGTATCCGGTTCTAGTTGTCATAAGGTCAAGGTACAACTCTGGGTCATCCTTTCATCGAGGGACACGGCTATTCGAATAGATAAACTTCCCTGCAGGGGTGCACCACATTTCCCAACACGCTCGATCCCCTTTGGCCGGACACACTTTCCTAGGTCATGCCCGGCCTTGAAAGATCAACACGTCGCAACCTAGGCACAACAAAGAGGTCAGCACGCCGGTCTAAATCCTATGCGTGCAGGGGTCTGGGCCCATCGCCCATTGCACACCTGCACGTTGCATATGCGGCCGGTGAGCAGACCTAGCAACCTCCATTATAAAGGAAGTTGCGTTACGCAGTCCAACCCAGCGTGCGCCGCTCAGTCGCTGACGTCAAGAAGGCTTCGGCTGATACCACGACGTCGAGTGCCCATAACTGTTCCCGCGTAGTTGGTTAGTGTGTATAGGCTAGTGGACAGACTCAGATCAAATACCAAGATCCCGTTAAGCGTGTTAATTGATGTAACCATGGACGCCGACCAGGGCCAGGCCCACCTCTCTCCTAGGCGGTCTCAGCCTGCCCTGTTGCTCGGTCGCAAAGTAATAGTCGGGGGCCGTCGGGAACCCAGGCCTACCACTACCTGGATGGAACCACCTGCCCCTTCAGCCCCCACATCGGAATCACTTGCGGGTACTCTATGAGCCGACCCGACTCTATCAGGATCATGCCCACCCTGGCCACCTTTGGGCCCTGGGCACATGGTTATGGTATTAAACCTAGAAGTCTGAATATTGAATTAGTGGTGACCAATACTGAAGATGGACAGTTAGATGCTTCTGCTACTGTCACCTCCTTTGATGCTGCAGTTACTTACAACACTTCCACGCATCTTTGGTCTCTTGCTGATACTGAAGCACCAAATGTTCAAGCCAGCACTATCACTATTACTGAGCTCAATGATGATCTGGTGGCACCTTCTGATGAATTAGCGCTGACTGGTTCAGATTCTGTGCCTGGGGCCTCCTCTGCTGGAATGTCTAAGGGCAAGCGTGGTAAAAACAAAGCCCCAATCTCTGTCATGCAGGTTCGCCACAGCAATCGCTCGAATAAGTACGACGGCTTCAAGGTGCCTCTCATCTCTGACAACAAGGCCAAGACCTCTAAAGTTAAACCAAGAGTGATCCCAAATATGGCCTCTGCAGTTGTCATAACTGAATTATCTGACGACCACGATGCTGAAGTGCCCCCACCACTGTCAATCCATGAGATACATCAGATTGGATCCACACGGTGTGCCATTCCTCCTAAAGAACTCACTAAAGAGGTGCTTCTCGCTGATCAGGAGGGTGGCCCATCCAATGCTTAATTTTGTATTGTTTTTTATCTAGCTTTCAAATGGTACTTCTCTCGAACTGGAACGTGCTCTGTTGGAACGTCAGGGGCCTGAACTCAGACCCTAAGCTTTTGGCTTTATCGAATGTTGTTTCCTCTAGTGGCTGTGCCGTGATTTGCTTGCAAGAAACCAAAAAGCCCTCTTTTGATAATGTGTTCATTAAGTCTTGCTGTCCTAAAAGATTTGATAAATATGCCTATATGCCCTCTCAAGGAGCCTCTGGAGGTATTGCAACCATTTGGAACAGCTCTATTTTCACAGGTACGTACTTATGGAGGAAGAATTCGCTTTAGTAATTAAATTCAAATCCACACAATCGGCCCAAGAATGGACCCTAGTAAACATTTATGGACCCTGTCAAGGCGATCTCAGAGTGGATTACACAAATTGGCTTTTGAACTTAAACATTCCTGCTACTGAAGATTGGTTACTAATTGGTGATTTTAATTACATCTGAAGTCCTTCTAATCGCAATAAACCAGGTGGCAACATTAATGACATGATCACATTCAATGACTTTATCCGATCTCAGGGGCTCACTGAACTACCAATTAAGGGCAGGGCATATACATGGAGTAACATGCAACAACAACCTTTACTTGAACAATTGGATTGGTTTCTAACTTCCACTAATTGGACTATCACATATCCAAAGACTTTGGTAAAACCCCTTGGGAAGCCAGTCTCTGATCACATTCCCTGTGTAGTGACCATTGAAACTACTATTCCAAAAAGTAACATATTCAGGTTCGAATCCTTCTGGGTGCAACACCCAGGGTTTATGGAGCTGGTCTCAAAGGTGTGGAATAGACCAGTTAATTATACAAATGCTGCCACTGTGCTTTGCCGCAAATTTAAAATGCTAAGATATGAACTCAAGCACTGGAGTAAAAGGATATCTAAACTTCGCATTGCAATTGAAAATTCAAACTCCACTCTGGCAGATCTAGATGCTCGAGAAAATAAAAGGGTTTTGACACTTCCAGAATGAAACTTTAGGACAATCCTTAAAAAACACATTCTTCGTCTGTTAAATTATCAGCAGTAGTACTGGAAAAAAAGATGCACAATTCGATGGGTTCAATTTGGAGATGAGGACCCTAAATTTCTTAAAGCCCTTGCTTCTGAAAGATATAGAAGGAATAATATAACCAATCTTCGCGTCGATGATGGCACATCTGTGGAAGACCATGCTGGAAAAGAGGCTCTTATTTACCATACATACAAGAACAGGCTGGGCTCCTCTCGTGGCTACTCTATGAAATTTGATCTTCCTAATATCATCAAAAGATCAGATGACTTGGACCTGCTTACCGCTACTTTCTCCAAACAAGAAATCGATGATGTTGTCAAAGAAATGCCGGCTGATAGAGCTCCAGGCCCCGATGGATTCACGGGTCACTTCATTAAATCTTGCTGGCACATAATCAAAGAAGATTTCTACAAACTTTGTGAGCAGTTTCATGAAGGGACCATAAACCTGGAAAGTATAAATGAGGGTTTCATCACACTAATTCCAAAAGTCCCTTCGCCTGAGACCCTCAATGACTTTCGGCCTATCACACTACTAAATTGTTGTCTCAAAATAATCACTAAGCTTTTGGCCAATCGCCTGCAGAAGATCATCCTCAAGCTGGTTCATCGCAATCAATACGGTTTCATCAAACGAAGAACTATACAAGACTGCCTTGCTTGGGCCTTCGAGTGCATCCATCAATGCCAAGTGTCCAAGAAGAAAATAGTTCTACTCAAACTTGATTTCGCCAAGGCATTCGACACAATTGAACATGCTGCTGTGCTTGAGATTATGAAGCATATGGGAATCAATGACAAGTGGCTTTCATGGATCAATTCTATCTTTTCTTCTGGTAATTCTTCTGTGCTTCTAAACGGTGTTCCAGGCAGACAATTCCACTGCAAAAGTGGTGTTCGGCAAGGAGACCCCTTGTCCCCCCTCCTATTTGTTATCACAGCCGATCTCCTTCAAGCTGCCATTAATGACGCCTTCTGACAAGGGAAGATCCGCCTGCCCTTTGAAAGACATCGACAGTTTGATTACCCTGTTATTCAATATGCGGATGACACAATAATTATCATGCCAGCATGTCCAGCTCAAGCACATACTATGAAAGGGATCCTTAATGACTTCGCCACTTCCATTGGTCTTAAGATAAATTTCCATAAGTCCACACTCATACCGATGAATTGTGATGATGCCCTTACAAATGAACTTGCTGACATCTTTGAATGGAAAGTTGGCACTATGCCCTTCACTTAACTAAGCCTTCCCTTGGGGACTGGTAAACCCTCTGTCCAAGACCTAATGCCGATGGTATGCTCTGTGGAAAGAAGGTTATCCTCTACTCTATCTATGACGTCGTATGGGGCCAAACTTTCACTGCTAAACACTGTCATCACCTCGCTCATCATCTTTGCTCTATGCACACTCAAATTTCCTCCAAAAATCTTGGAATTACTGGATAAGCTTCGGCGGAAATGTCTTTGGACAAAAAAGACGGAGCAGGGGGAGAAATGCAACTCTTTGGTTGCCTGGGATAGGATTTGTCGCCCAAAAGAAAGTGGAGGCCTCGGGATCATCAATTTAAAAATTCAAAGTGATGCTCTTCTCCTTAAATATTTGCACAAATTCTATAATCAGCATGACCTCCCCTGGGTTGATCTCATTTGGTCTACATACTACACAGACAAGATTCCGCATGCTTCTGATCCATGTGGCTCTTTTTGGTGGAGGGATGTCCTCAAGCTAACTCCAATCTATCGTGGCATCTCCAAAGTTGAGGTTAACTGTGGTGATAAAGTGCTCATGTGGAAAGACCTCTGGCTTGATCAGCCCCTAGCAGACTCACACCCGCGGGCCTTTTCGTTTGCCAAGAATGAGGATGTCTCAATTCAAAAATTTCTGCGTATCTCTTCCTTAGATGAGGCGTTTCAACTACCCCTCTCCATTGAGGCCCATGCAGAAGTTCGCGACATCCAGCGCCTTGTGGCACATATTGTCTTAAATGATGACCCGACCACTAGAGACTTCTGGTCTTATTCCTGGGGCTCTACAGAATATACTGCACGAAGATTTTATAAGTTCTACTTCAGGGATGTCAAAGCACACAAGACATACCATTGGCTGTGGAAATCCAAGGTTACAATCAAGATAAAAGTTTTCGGTTGGCTTCTCCTCTCAGATCGCCTCAATACAAGAGAAATGCTCAAGAGAAGACACTATAATGTGGGAGATGATCTAACCTGCCTCCTTTGCGGGCAAACAGAAGAAGATGTGGACCACATGATCCTGAACTGCCCGTTCAGCAGGTACTGTTGGTCAAAACTTGGGATGAACCCTGAACATCATCCCACACGGCTGACTTGGTTGGAAACATCCAAACGCAATTGGCACAAACCCATGTTCATGGAGGCCTTTCTACAAGCATCTTGGAGTATATGGAAGGAGAGGAATGACAAGCTTTTCAGAAATATCAGCCCCTCCTACAATTCCTGGCTAGCTAGATTCAAAACAGATTTTGGCTTACTTCAGTATAGAGTGAAAGATAACATGAAGGATTTCATCTTCCTACTCCTAGACTCCCTACCTTCTAATTAGTCTTGCTTTCTAGTCTTTTCTCCCCCCAAAACCACAAAGTGGTAAGGGGTGCCCTATGTATACCTCTTGTACAATGTACTATGTAAATTTTGAAAAGTAATATATCACAGTGGGAGCCTCTCCCACTGTCACAGGTTTCAAAAAAATAGTGTAATATGTATATACCCATGATCACTTCCCGAAGTGACCATGACCCGATAATATAGCATAGCAGACGAACAAGAATGTAGAGCCACTGATGGAATACTAGCATCCTATACTAAGCATTTAGGATTGCAGGTAAAGGTAACAACAGTAATAGCAAAGACAGGTTATGCAGCAGAATAGGATTAACCGAAAGCAGTAACATGTTACACTACTCTAATGCAAGCAGTAGAGAGAAGGAATAGGTGATATCGGGTTGATCAAAGGGGGCTTGCCTGGAAGCTCTGTAGATGAAAACGGATCTTCAACGAAGTAGACGATCACCAGATCATTAGCGGTCCCGGGGTTTACCGGAAAGAAGTAACGGAGGGGGAACACAATAAATAATAGAGCAATCAAAGCATCACAAAGCATAACATGGCAAAACGCGGTGCTAGGGATGACCTAACGCAGTACTAGGCGATGCCAGCAAAGGGGGGAAACATCCGGGAAAGTATTCCCGGTGTTTGATGTTTTTGGACAGATGAACTAAAGGGGGATTGTTGCATGTTCTCTATGCTAGGGATGTGTGGCGGATGAATGGACTGCGTATTCGGATTCGTCTCACCGTTCTGAGCAACTTTCATATATAAATTATTTTCATTTGACTTACGATTTATTTTATATAAATTTCTCAAAGTTTAGTGCATTTTTTAATTTTCAGGAATATTATTAATCCGAATTTAAAAGGCATAATTGCTATGGGTACACAGGGGTTGCCTAGCCTAGTGTATGACAGTGGGGTCAGGGGGTTTGGTTGAATGTTGACGAAGTCAATGGTTAATCAGTCAACAGGGTCAGTGGACCGACATGTAAGCGTAACCTGTGTTAAAATTATTTTAGTTAAACAATTTACCTAGTGGGGGCCACATGTAATAGACTCAAAGTGTGTTAGTACTACTAGAGGGAATTAGTCCCTAATCTAATTAGGGTCGGCCACCATTGGCAATTGGCCAGCCGGCCACCCACACATAGCACGCACATGGTGCACTTGGCCATGGCCATGTCCATGGCATGCAAAGCCGTGAGCAACAGCAACTAGCAACCAGAGCTACAGTACCTAACGGCAATAGCAAAGAGCAGTAGCTGCGGCAAAAGTAGCAGCAGCAAAGACCAAGGCAGCAGCGGCACCAGAACAACAAAGCAGCAGCGGCAGGTAGCAGGCAGTACTAAGCGCAGCTAGCAGAGCAACATCAACAACTAGAGCAGCTATGGGCAGCGCGGCAACCATGCAACATCAGGCGGCAGGGCAGGGGGTGTGGGTTGAGGCGTGGCGGGGTGTGTACGGGTCGGGCGGCAGCGAAGCGACGAAGGGCTGCAGTAGCATAGCAGGAGGAAGCAAGCAACAGCAGCAGCCAAGCAAGTGCACGTACAGCCCGACACGCCCATGGACGAGCTCGAGGGTGGCGGCTACAACAATGGATCGAGGTGGTGAAAAGGGGGAATCGGCAAAGGATCTCACTGCGAGCTCGATGGCGCTGTCGGGGAGGCCGGAGGTTGAACAGAGCTGCGGCATCGACGACGGACACCGGCGATGTACACGATGAAGACGGGCTTGATGGCGAGCGTACGGGCCGTCCCGGCTCACTTAACATAGGCGAAGGAGGCGACGAAAGCGAAGCTCCTAAATGTGATCTCAGGCGACGGGGAGGCCGTTGGCCGCGATGACGGCGATGGTCATGGCGGCTACATTTACAGGTGGATGCGAGGAAGAAGAAAGCGACGCGAGGGAGAAGGGGGGATGGCTAGGGTTGTCGGGGGCGTCGCGGGCGACGTCTAACACCCAGGGAGGGCCGCGGGATGGCCGACACGCATCCAACGGCGACCATGGCGGCCGGATGCACGCCACGCCCTCCCTGCTCCTGTAGAGGGACGAAGGGGGGAGATACGTGGGCTGGCCTGGTGGTTGGGCCGGGGCACTGTGCAACTGGAGCCCAGTTGCACAGTAGCTTCAGGACTTTTCCTTTTTTATTTTTTTGTTTTAACCTTTGTTTCTTTTTATTAGCCAAAGCAAATGAATTTAGTTAGACTTGAAGTTTGGCACATAATTCAAGCACAATATTTTGGAGTGGCACATAAAGTTTGGAGGCAATTGGAGTTAAATAAATAACTAATTATTTTTGCAAAGGTCATTTTATTTATTGTTGCAGCACTTATTAATTTCCTAGGGTTTTATCTGTGACTCAAATGACGTTGGTTTCTACATGGTAATTCCATAGTGAATATTTGAAACCTAATGAACATTTTTAATTCACTGTTTTATGAAACTATACTTTGACTTGTTATTTGAATTTGTATTTGAACTAATTTTGAAACGAGTGAGGTTTAGCCAAATTTTAATTATGATGACCTGGCATCATTAATAGGGGTTTACCGTAGCTTAACTATTGGGGTGTCACAAGTCTCCTCCACTACAAGATAACTTGTCCTGAGATTTAAAATGTGGAGTAAGGGGGAAAGTTCTGGTTACGAAATTCTAATGGATCTTCTTGTACTTACGAAAAGGATAAGGGGTAGCTTCGAAGGACGGACCTCTACAAGGTTGCTTATCTGGTAGATAATATCGGGGAAGGTGGAGGAAAGTAACTCTCGAATTGAAACTTAAGAAATTATCGAGAGCAAAGTTAGAAGGTGAAAAATAGAAGTTTCAACCGCATAGGCAATCGTTTGACGCATGTAACAGGGCATGAAAAGGGGTTCAAAGCAGCGGGAATAAGTATTGTGTCTGATATCAGAATAGGTCATCTCTAGGAAGGTGACCCGTGTATTACATACGGTGTCAAACACGAGGAATAACTTTGGAAAACAGGGGTGTACAGGAGAGTCGGGTTTCGATCCTGTGGAATTGTGGGTTATGGGCCCACCAGGTGGGTTAAAAGAAGGAAGGGCGTTGACATCTTGCCCGGTCATAATAGCAAGGTATGTTAGAGAATAACCGGTCAGATATGTTGGCAGCATCGTTGGTACCAAGGGCGAGGGACGAAGAGAACCATTTTCCTACTCGTTGAACGAGGCGGACCAATAGGCAAAGTTCTCATCCATCGGTGGTTACCGGAATGCCATCAACAAATGCAACAGGGTCTTACTGACACGGTTGTACACCAAGGTGTTTACTTAAGCAGAAGAATATTACTACTTAGATCATATAGATCACAAGAAAGGTTATGCAAATCAATGGAAAGGAAAATGTGTTTAAACTCTTATTTCAAGGGGTATATCCTTCCAAAGGACAAGCAGAGCATATCCATGACATGATATAAAGCAGAAAACCCTTTAGGTAAGGAGAGAGAAATTTCATGACATTACCTATACAACAGTGTTTGGATAATTGATAAGGAAAATTTAGCATTGCTTGAAATGCTCCTATTGAAAAATCAGAGTAGCACAGACATGCTTTGAGATAGCATTTACATGGTCACTGTGTAAAGATCTGACTTTGGATACACAAACGATACATCAGGAACAACTTATAGAATAAGTCTTCCAATTTTCTCATGGAAGAATGGATAACCTTGCAGAAAAGGAAACTATAACAATAGGTCCTCTGGCCAGGTGTGCTAGGCATGACATCACCTTACCGGCTCATGTAAAGATGTTATAACTCCTGGAAATATGTTTCAACCATCATATCTGACCGAGATTCAGATCTCATTGGTGTCAGGATACCTCAGACTCAGGATGTCTGAGAAGAAAAAGTGCAACAAAAATTGATGGGATGACATTGTAAGATTCTCGGGAAATGTACTATGGAAGCGAGTTCTGAAACAAGAGTTCATCATTATACCAAAAAGAGGATGAGGAGGTGGCTGATGGACTCAGCAACAATTCATCGAGATTAAAAAAAGATGGATTTCCATAATTATGTGAACAAGGAGGTAACACTTGTCAGATCAAATGATATAATGATGCTTGAGGAAAACATACACAATTAAACATTGGTTGAAAGGTGCACCCAAAATATGGTCTTATGTAGCATGATCAATGTTAGAATGGTGATTCAAGAACCAAAAGACATAGAATTAAACCATCGACCATTCACTTCAAGGCAATAGGGTTGCTAGAAGTTTTGAATTCACACATCGTAGTCTAATTGTCGATATTCCGGTTAGAAACAACATGGGGACCAAGATAAGAATGGGGATGGCGAGAAGTAATACTATATCAAGAATTCTTAAGAGGTGGAGCAATACCCACAACATCCTTGACATAAAAGATAGTAATACTCCAAGGTAGAACATAACATAAGTTGGATAGCAATGAACTCAAGTTACTCCACAAAACAAGAACAAGTTTTGTGTTGGGGGGGAGAAAGAATGTTGTCGATGTTAACACAAATCATCGAGGGGGCAAGGATGGTGTTTCTCATCATGATTTTGATTGATATCCTGGAAGAGCTCGGAATGTTGATGATGATCACAACACATCTGTCAAGAGATTTCATGAAGATGTAATCGATCGATGATGACATCTAGTCAAAGGAATGATGAAGCGAAAGGTTATTGGAACCACAGGTACGACACAAACTCGAAATCAAGCTTGTTGTTCAAGGCGAAATGATATGATGAGGAAGAGCGACGTAAGCTTAGCTCATCATTGAAAATTGCACTCCGGGAAGAAGGACCGGGTAGCCCAGTTAAAATTTAGCACGATAATGATATAGCCGATCAGGCTAGGAATGACTTAAAGGATTATTAAACTCGTAAGCAACGAAAATTACTTAAAGTTATTGAATCGGATTGCGGAATTGATTCACTTATCAGAGTCCTCGAGTGTTAATAACTCAGAACCCGGGGGAAATCTGAAATCGATGACAAGGAATAGTAGATGAAGACTCATTAGGAAGCAACACAATTCTTTGGTATTCTCGAGATACTAGAGGGTAATACTCGAAGGAAGATCAAAATAGGGGTTGCAGAGATGTATTGATTTGCAGAAGACAAGTGCTTTAACTTGTCTGAGAAATGGAATCAAGGAGAAAATATGGTCAAAACCATGATGGAAAATGATCAATTCACAGATACCAGATGATATTATATCAAGAAAATAGTTATTATTACAAGAAGCTTCCATGATAGGATCTACATCGTGTCCATGGGCATGAACACAAAGTTCAAGGTCGACTCCCACTCCAATGCATAACCTTTCATTCACTTCTCACTTTCGATGAAGCTGTAGTGTTGAAATTTTATCTGGCATAACACCAGTAAATTATGACCCATAGAAGTTTTCGGGTTCACACAGATTAGAAAAAGGCTTAGGTTCAACCCATCGGGGCATCTTAGGAACATATACCACAAGCTTGAAGAGTAAATATCACCAGCTCGAAAGCAGAGCATGGTTGGCCAAATCAAAGAATAGGATTTACCAATGGCATTATGTATCATGGAAAGAACTTCCAAAGTGATTGAATATGAAGGACGTTGTCGGATAAAATCCAACAAAGGATATGATGGTCCTCAAGGGATCTGATGTGAGCATCAGTACTCAACCAGAGGAAGAAAGAATGTAAGGATATCATATTGTAGAAACAACTAACTCACTCAAAGCTCAAATGCAAAAAGAATTATGATTTCCAAATCAAGGGATCAGAGGCAATCACTCTGATTAAGGATGGATAAGATGAGTAGGCTTAGGGGTACAATCGACGACAACTTGATTGGTCGAGAAGCAGCTCATGTTTAAAATGACGTCTGAGTCGGAAGGATGAATTCTAGCATCCAATTGAGGATTGCGAGCATTCGCAACTTATTGAATCAACGGACTCAAAATGATAGTGACAAAGGATGCCAATAAGGTTGATGTACGTATGGCATTAACCAAAATGCAAACAAGCAAGAATTTCAAGAACGATAAGCTGTTGAGGATTTTCGGGAGATCGAATAGTATTTTTTTGAAGATCCTTGTGAAACACCTGAATAACTAGTGATGAGCGGATACTAGTTATGTGCGAGGAACTATCTGTAACGCCCTCGATGCGGCTATAGCTCCCACGTGTCGAGGCACGACTTAGAGACATAACCGCATTGAAAGCAATGTCGCAAGTTAGGCGATCTTCACAACATCCCATGTAATATAAATAATAAAGGGGAGATACATAGTTGGCTTACACTCGCCACGTCAATCAAGAACATAAATAGCATTACAACATTCAAACACTCATGGCCCGACTACGGCGCCAAAATAAAAGATAACCCAACATGCGACACGGTCCCGATCACCCCAACTGGGCATCACTACTGATCATCAGGGAAAGACACGTAGTATCATTGAGAGTCCTCGTCGAACTCCCACTTGAGCTCAAGCGCGTCATCTAGAGCGGAATCATCAGGCCCTGCATCTGGTTTGGAAGTAATCTGTGAGCCACAGGGACTCAGCAATCTCGCACCCTCGCGATCAAGACTATTTAAGCTGAATAGGTAAGGCAAGGTAATATGTGGAGCTGCAGCAAGCGACTAGCACATATGGTGGCTATCCTGTTCGCAAAAGAGAGCGAGAAGAGGAGGCAAAGCGCGAGCGGGTAACTAGAGGACAAGCTGCGCAAGCATTACTCCAACACCGTGTTCACTTCCCGGATTCCGCCGAGAAGAGACCATCACGGTAACTCACACTGTTGATTCATTTTAATTAAGTTAAGGTTCAAGTTATCTACAACCGGACATTAACAAATTCCCATCTGCCCATAACCGCGGGCACGGCTTTCGAAAGTTCAAATCCCTGTAGGGGATTCCCAACTTAGCCCACGACAAGCTCTCACGGTCAACGAAGGAATAGACCTCGTCCCGAGACGTTCCGATCAGACTCGGTATCTCGGTTCTTCAAGACACTTCGACAGGTTAAAACAAATCCAGCAACACCACCCAGATGTGCCGACAAATCCCGATAGGAGCTGCACATATCTCGTTCTCAGGGCACACCGTATGAGCAAGACGTCGGGTAGGCCAGCCCAGAGTTGCCCCTGGTAGCCCCGGATATCGCTCGGTTGGACCAACACTCAGAGGAGCACTGGCCCGAGGGGCTTAAATAAGATGACCCTCGGGCTCCGGAAACCTAAGGGAAAAAGAGGCTAGGTGGCAAATGGTAAAACCAAGGTTGGGCATTGCTGGAAAAGCTTTAATCAAGGCGAACTATCAAGGGGTTCCCATTATCACCCAACCGCGTAAGGAACGCAAAATCCGGGAACATAACACCGATATGACGGAAACTAGGGCGGCAAGAGTGGAACAAAACACTAGGCGAGAGGCCGAGCCTTCCACCCTTTACCAAGTATATAGATGCATTAAGATAACATGGCAATATAATGCTATCCCAACAAGTAAATAGTGTTCCAACAAGGAACGGTCTCCAATCTTCACCTGCAACTAGCAACGCTATAAGAGGGGCTGAGCAAAGCGGTAACATAGCCAATCAAGGGTTTGCTAGGACATGGTGGGTTAGAGGTTTGACATGGCAATTTGGGAGGCATGATAAGCAAGTGGTAGGTATCGTAGCATCGGCATAGCAAAAGAGCGAGCATCTAGCATAGCAAAGATAGTAGTGATTTCGAGGGTATGATCATCTTGCCTGCAAAGTTGTCAGAGTTGACTGGATCCTCGAAAGCAAACTCAACGGGCTCCTCGTTAGCGAACTCGTCTCCCGGCTCTACCCAAACAAGACAAACAAGCAACAAGGACACAATCAACCACGTGCAAAGCTCAAACAATATGATGCAAAGATGGTATGCTATGCGGGATGCAAAATGTGATGCATATGCAAGATTTGACAAGGAATGCATGAACCTGGCCTCAACTTGGAAATCCAAGTGTTCCACTGGAAAGATGAGATGAAATCGCTTGAAAATGATATAAAGAACGCCGGAATCGGAGTTACGGTTTGGAAATGGCAAGCAATTCAAATATGGCCACGTTCTGCGATTTACAGCAAGTAGCCATCTAAATGCAATACGATGAACATGCTACAGCACTCAAACATGGCATCAAAATACATGGCAGGGATCCATTCATGATGCTTAACAAAAGACTAGCACTGAGCTACGGCCAATTCATCCATTAACAGGTTCAAACAAGCATGACAAAAATGCATTTGGTAAACAGATCTCAGACTTAGTGAAATTAACACTTGTCTGGAATTTCAGATCAGATAGCACACTTTGGAGCAACAAAACTACATGCTACAGGACCTGAACATGGAAAAGTAAAGCATGGCATGGAGCTACTCAAAGATCTTAACAAAAGTCCCTTAGTGACCTTGAGCCAAAAGGGATCAGAAAATACATTTGCAAGCATGTGAACATGACAAAAACATAATCAGTTCTCAGACTTAGTGAAAACTGGAGCATGCTGAAACAGATATCAAGTAGGCATGTTTACGAGCTCGATGCACTCGCTACAGAGCAAGTCATGACAAACTAAGCATACACCCGTCAAGAATACACAAAATACAAGCTAGACATGGCAAGAAAAATGACATAGCATGCACGGATCAACTACAACATCCTCGGCAAAATTGCTAACAAGTAGACAATCTGCCTAGATTCACGAAATGACAAAAGTAGAGCTCGATTGACTCAAGCTAGGGTGCTCCATAATTGCAAACAAAGACATGGATGGATAGAGCACTACAAGATTAACAAAACATCCTTACTGATCATCCTCAAAAGAGGCACGGATCACTAGGAAACAACATGAACATATGACCATATGAGATAAACAGTCCAAGGACTTAGTGGAAATGCTAAGTCCCTGAAATCAGCATTAACGAATGCTCCACTTTGCAAGCTTGTGCTAGTCACCACACACATCACAAAAGTACATGGGTTGCACCTCTGGATAGATGGAAAAACATATAACAAAACACATGAAGAGCTCAGGGGCATATCATGCACACAATAATCATGGCAAAAATGACAAATATCTAATTGGAGCAGCAGATCTGACAATTATCTCAAATAGCATTCTTATAACAGCATTTCGGGCATCAAGATGAACTCAAATGAAAATGATGCAATGAGATGAAATGATGTGCTCTTTGAGACGAACATTTCGATATGCTATATGCCCAAAACGGACCTACGGATGCAAAGTTATAGCACGATGAACATGGGCATATGGATCTGAGAATTTGAGGACTTAGAAGAAAATTCCACCTCGCGGGTTAGGTTTTACTGTAGCTGGCGTACACCCGACCCGATGCGGCGGCGGATCTCACCGGAGGAGCTGCGCGAGGTCACCGGAGGGGTTGTGATGGCCGGATCCGGGCAGGGGAAGGCGAGGGCGAGGCGGCGGAGATGGGCGCCGGCGACGGCGTGGCTTGGCTGCGGCATGCGGCGCGGGATCCGGTGCGGCGGGCGGTGGCTTGAGCTGGTGGTGCGGCGGCCGGAGGTGGCCGGAGCCGAGCAAGGCGGCGACGGGAGGTTTCGGGCGGCGGGGCGCGGCGCGCGGGCCTCGGGGGCCAGAGTAGGGCCCGGCGGGCCTCGGCGAGGTGGGGCGGCGGGGCGCCACATGGCGGGTGGCGACTGGTCGGAGGCGGTGGGCGGACGTGTCCGGCCCGATTCGGACACGTCCGGCGGCGAGGGGAGCTGATTTTAGGGTTTCGGGGGAGAAGGAGATCCGGATTCGAAGGGGGTCTTTATATAGGCATAGGAGGAGCTAGGAGAGTCCAAATGAGGTGCGGTTTTCGGCCACGCGATCGTGATCGAACGCTCTAGATGATGGAGAAGGTTTTGGTGGGTTTTGGGCCAAAATGGAGGGGTGTTGGGATGCAACACACACGAGGCCTTTTCGGTCCCTCGGTTAACCGTTGGAGCATCAAACGAAGTCCAAATGGTACGAAACTGGACAGGCGGTCTACCGGTAGTAAACCAAGGATGCTTGGCAAGTCTCGGTCCAATCCGAAAATGTTTAATCCCCACACACGAAAGAAAAGTAGAAATGACCACCGGAGGAGAACGAAGCGCCGGAATGCAAAACGGACAACGGGGAAAATGCTCGAATGCATGAGATGAACACGTATGCAAATGCAATGCACATGATGACATGATATGAGATGCATGACAACGACAACAACACACGGTGGCAAAGACCCGAACCCGAGAAAATAAAATAACTTAAGGCCGGAAACGGCAAGAGTTGGAGTACATATTGGGTAAATCATATCCGGGGTGTTACACTATCCGTAGTGGTATTAATGCGGAAAAGAGCTGCAAAGCGGTGGGCACAAAGGATTCTCGAAATATCAGAGAATTTTTCAGTGTATCAAGTAATAATAGGGGCAACTAGGAACGAAGGTATGGCGACAAGTGTAAGTAGTTTTCCATAAGGATTTATCAGTGGTCAAGAATAGCAAAAGTGGTGGGCACAAAGTCTCGAGAGAATATCGGAGAGTACCTTCGGAATCTTCTGGTGAAGCAGGCCATCATCTGGAATGAAGGGGCTCTCCGGGAGAAAGTATTTACGAGAATCTAGAGTTAGAGTTAGCAAAACCATTTAACCCGAATAGAAGAGAGATCAAAATCCCAGAGTATAGACGAGGAGTAAAAGATCCTAATACCACCCAAAGGCGACGTGGGCCCGTAAGCCACACATCCATGTTAGTAAAAGTTTTGTAATGTCTAGACTCGACTTCGGCCAATGAGTGTGGAAGGGGGATTCCTACAGGCAGTCGGCTCTGATACCAACTTGTGACGCCCCCGATTCAATTATACACTAATCATACACGCAAACGTGTATGATCAAGATCGGTGACTCACGGGAAGATATCACAACGCAACTCTAAACACAAATAAGTCATACAAGCATCATATTACAAGCCTGTGGCCTCGAGGGCTCGGATACAAGTGCTCAATCACACATGAGTCGGCGGAAGCAACAATATCTAAGTACAGACATAAGGCTAAACAAGTTGCCATAAGATGGCTAGCACAAACTGGGATACAGATCGAAAGAGGCGCATGCCTCCTGTCTGGGAGCCTCCTAACTACTCCTCGTCGTCAGCGGACTGCACGTAGAAGTAGGCACCCTCGGTCTAGAAGGGGTCGCCGAAGGTGGCATCTGACTCCTCGACTCCAACATATGGTTGCGACAACCGAGAAGAATGGAAAGGGGGGAAAGACGGAGCAAAGCAACCATGAGTACTCATCCAAAGTACTCGCAAGCAAGGATCTACACTACATATGCAATGGTATCAATGAAATGGATAGTATCTGTGGACTGAACTGCAGAATGCTAGAATAAGAGGGGGATAGCTAGTCCTATCGAAGACTACGCTTCTAGCAGCCTCCATCTTGAAGCATATAGAAGAGAGTAGATGGTAAGTTCAACAAGTATCATCACATAGCATAATCCTACCCGGCAATCCTCCCCTCGTCGCCCTGTGAGAGAGCGATCACCCGGTTGTATCTGGCACTTGAAAGGGTGTGTTTTATTAAGTATCCGGTTCTAGTTGTCATAAGGTCAAGGTACAACCCTGGGTCGTCCTTTTACCGAGGAACATGGCTATTCGAATAGATAAACTTCCCTCCAAGGGTGCATCACATTTCCCAACACACCCGATCCCCTTTGGCCGGACACACTTTCCTGGGTCATGCCCGACCTCGGAAGATCAACATGTCGCAGCCCTACCTGGGCACAACAGAGAGGTCAGCACACCAGTCTAAATCCTATGCGCACAGGGGTCTGGGCCCATTGCCCATTGCACACCTGCACATTGCGTACGCGGCTGGTGAGCAGACCTAGCAACCTCCATTACAAGGGAAGTTGCGTTATGCGGTCCAACCCGGCGCGCGCCGCTCAGTTGCTGACGTCAAGAAGGCTTCGACTGATACCACGATGTCGAGTGCCCATAACTGTTCCCGCATAGTTGGTTAGTGCATATAGGCCAGTGGCCAGACTCAAATCAAATACCAAGATCTCGTTAAGCGTGTTAATTGATGTAACCGCGGACGCCGACCAGGGCCAGGCCCACCTCTCTCCTAGGCGGTCTCAACCTGCCCTGTTGCTCCGTCGTAAAGTAACAGTCGGGGGACGTCGGGAACCCAGGCCCACCACTACCTAGATGGAACCACATGCCCCTTCAGCCCCACATCATAATCACTTGCGGGTACTCTACGAGCCGACCCAACTTTAGTCACCACCATGTATCATGTATAATAGTGTAATATGTATATACCCGTGATCATTTCCCGAAGTGACCATGGCCCGATAATATAGCATAGCAGACGGACAAGAATCTAGGGCCACTGATGGAATACTAGCATCCTATACTAAGCATTTAGGATTGCAGGTAAAGATAACAACAGTAATAGTAAAGACAAGCTATGCAGCAGAATAGGATTAACCGAAAGCAGTAACATGCTACACTACTATAATGCAAGCAGTAGAGAGAAGGAATAGGCGATATCGGGTTGATCAAAGGGGGGCTTGCCTGGAAGCTCTGCAGATGAAAACGGATCTTCAACGAAGTAGACGATCACCAGATCTGTCGAAGTAAATAGCCATGGGTAGCCTAGCCGGCTTCCCCTGGCCCTTCTGAAAAAATTACGAGCCCGTCCGGCTCTCAAGAATCCAAGACATGGGGCCGCCTTCCCCTTGCTGGCTGTCACCCAGGCCGGCTTTCGGAAGGCGGCCTGACTTTAGCCCTCGCAAAAGAAGCCACGGGAGGGCCGGCTTCGAGAAGCCGGTCGCGAGAAGGCCGACTCCAAGAAGCCGGCTCCCACAAAGCGGTCGAGACCGTACCCTCAAAGTTTGCATCCACCTAGCGGCGATGTGACGGGGCGTGGCTACAGTGAGGCCTGCCACCCCCGAATCCCGGAGCACGCCTGGCACAGTGCGCCGTACGGAGTGGGCATGACCCGTCCGGCGCGGCACTGTTGCCATGTTGACCCTGATGTCACCCACGACGGGCCGCCAGCGCGGCCCACGGGCGGTGGGCCCCTTCGGGCAGAGAGACGCCCGAAGGCGGCCAGGCCTCCCCCAGTCGGCCCGAGACGGGGCCGGCTCCCCGCAGCCGGCTCGCTTCCCCCCTCGAAGGAGACGCCCCATTAAGGAGACAAGACGCGGTAAGGCTACAGCGATCGCCCGCCGGACGGCGGCACTGTAGCCACGCTTACCTCGACGAAGCCCTCGTCATCAGGTTGAGGCAACAGTAACCAGCCACCGACAAGACCCTCGGCAGTGGGGCCTGCCTATTGCCAAGGAGTTGGCAGCCGGCGGGACCCACCAGCCGGCGGGCCCCAGCAATCGGCGCAGAAGCCGGCGAGCGTAGTCACAGACGGCTGGGCCCCGCGCCCAGTCGGATTACCATTGTACCCCGGGGGGTAGGCCTATATAAACCCCCCAGGGTGCCCATGCAAAGGGTTGGACCCCCAGCTAGTTTTAGATACCACACAAGGAGAAGAAGCAAGCTAGTCGTGCCCTTCTTCCTCCTCCCACCGAACAGCTCAAGGAGCATTGTGTAGCCACTCGTCCATCTAGCGATCATGCGGAGACCCCGCAGAGCAGCGGTAGGGGTGTTATCTCCACGGAGAGCCCCGAAGCTGGGTAAGATTCACCGGCGTGCATGTCTTCGCCTCATCCCGTTTCCAGGCACCGGCGACGTCTTACTGGCTCCCACAATGATAAGCCACCCGTTGGCATATGTCGCACCTACCACCCGACATTTGGCGCCCACCGTGGGGCCAGGTGCACCATCGTCCGGAGACATGTTCTGGACGGGAACCCTCTTCCTCCCCAGCGAGCGTCGCCAGCCCGGCACGCCCGATAGCGCTTGCCACGACGCGCTGCAAGGCGTCACCAGCATCTGCGCGGCGAGTAGCCTCGCCGATCTCCTCGATGAAACCCTCATCCTCGACGAGCTCGCCTCCGATGCGGGCACCGACCACCTCGCCAACCTCCTCGGCCAGCTACATGTCTCCAGCGAGCCCGCTGTGGATCTGGAGTCGGTTGGCTCCACCGACCCGATGCCTGTCGACTCCGACGCGGCCTCCTTCGACACCTTCCCCACCAACGTCGCGATCTACAACGACCCGCTTCCTCGGGCCGACGGCCGCGATACTGTCACCACCGAAGTGATGGTCGTCGGCCACGGCGGCCCGGCCGACGAGAGCGCCCACGACGCCCCGCACGCGGCGGCCCACGACTTGTCCACCCCCCTCCCGGCTGATGCCGACGACGAAGCACTGGAGGCGCGCCGCCTCACCCTCCTCGCAGAGGGCCGGAGGCTGGCTTCCGTGAGACGCCTCACTGAGGCCTACCAGCGCGAAGCTGACCGCGCCGCCTTCGGCACGCCGGCCCCGGGCGGGCCAAGCCGGGCCGGCATTGTCAAGCAACGCGGCGCCGTCATCGCCGACATGCTGGGAGTCGACCGCCCGGTCTATGCCACTCCGCTCGAGAACTTGCGTGCCGCCCAGGCGGCCGTGGACGAGTTGGACGGCTTGGAGGCCGAAGAACTCCCCCGCATGACCCGATGCATCCAGCAACTGATTGACGCGGCCGCGCGGCGGCACGAAGCCGACGCCCGCGCGGGAAGCCCTCCCCCGCGCCAAGATCACGGCGCGACGTTCAGGACACCGACTACGAGCAACGCCCGCGCACGGCGCGAGAAAGAGCCGGCGGCCAGCCGAAGCCGGACCCGAATCTCCATCGAGCGAGACGCGGACGGCCATCCCCGAGCCATGGAATGGCGGGGCAACCCGCCTCCGCCTCGACCCCGTGGAGAGAGATATCCCACCCCGCCGCCAGTGGCGCACCCGACTCTCAGCGGCCGGCTAGGTCGCCACGAAGGAGTCGGCGAGAACGACGCCCGCCATCGGATCGACCGCCTGGCGCGATCCCTGGCGCTGGAAGAAGAAGACGATGTCGGCCCGCCTTGTTTCGGCCCCCGCATCCATGACGAGCCTTTCCCCAAAGGGTTCTCGCTCCCAAGAGACACGCCCAAGTACAACGGCTCCGTGAAGCCGGAAGATTGGTTGATCGACTACTCCACGGTGGTCAGCATAGCCAACGGCAACCGGCGCGTTGCCGTGAAGTACGTGCCCCTCATGCTGCAAGGCATGGCGCGGACCTGGCTCAACAGCCTCAAGCCTCTCAGCATCAACAGCTGGCTAGATTTCACCGAAGCTTTCATCCGCAACTTCACCAGCACCTACAAGCGGGCCCCCAAGCCCAGGCAGCTCTCCCTGTGCGTACAGGGCCCAGCCGAGTCCACTCGCGACTACCTCACGCGTTGGGCCGAGCTCCGCAATTCTTGCGAGGGGGTGCACGAGGTGCAAGCCATCGAATACTTCACTACCGGGTGCAGAGAAGGTACCCTCCTCAAGCACAAGCTCCTCTGCGACGAGCTGACTACCCTCGACGAGCTTCTGGACATAGCAGACAAATACGCCACCGCCGACTCTTCGATGAAGACCGAGCTCCGGGTAGACGCGTCCGGGAAAGTACTCAACCCGGCGCCCAAGACGCCGGCAGGGGATTCCGGCCGACGCCCACACCCGAACGACCACAAGCGCAAGGGCCCTGCGCCGCCTCCCGCCAGTCGGCAGGTGGCCACGGTCGAAGATGCGCCGCCTGAAGGGCGACCCGCGCCGAAGAAGCCCAAGGGCGGCCGGCCGGCTTGGCAGCCGGCTTTCTCCTACGAGCAAACTCTCGACGCCCCGTGCAAATTCCATAGCGGCGCGAAGCCGTCCAACCACACAACCCGGAAGTGCCATTGGCTCACCCGAATCTCTAAAGGCGAGGGGCTCGCGCCGCCTCCGCCTGCCGGCCCGCCGCCTCCGGCCGCCGGGCCCGCAGTCGGAGCCGTGCACGACGAATTCCCCGATGAGCAAGCAACCTACATCGTCTTTACAAGCCAGCTCGAAGACCGGCGCGGCAAACGCCAAGAGCACCAGGAAGTCAGCATGGTCGCTGCCAACCCCGCCGGACACAATCATTGGTTAGAAAAACCCATCAGCTGGAGCCGGGCCGACCATCCAGAGGTGATGCCGTCTCCCGGCTCTTATGCGTTGGTCCTGGAAGCCACCCTCGCGACGGACAGACGCGCTGCCTGCTTCTCCCGCGTGCTGATAGACGGCGGGAGCAGCATCAACATCCTGTACCGTGACACCTTGGAGAAGCTAAATGTCAAGACGAAGCAGCTCATGCCTACTCGGACAGTGTTTCATGGCATCATACCCGGCTTGTCCTGCGCCCCCATTGGCAAGATCAAGATTGATGTACTCTTTGGGGACAAGGAGCATTTCCGCCGGGAAGCAATCTGGTTTGAAGTGGTGGACCTGGAGAGCCCCTACCACGCATTGCTTGGCCGACCTGCCTTGGCCAGGTTCATGGTAGTTCCCCACTATGCATACCTCAAGATGAAGATACCAAGTTCCAAGGGCGTCATCACTGTAGCCGGCGATTACAAGAAGTCTTCCGAGTGCGTTGCCGCCAGCAACCGGCTGGCCGAGTCCCTTGTGATTGCCGAAGAGAAAAAGATGTTGGACCGGGTCGTGGCCATGGCCAGCAAGCAGCCGAACCAGTCCCCCGACCCCAAGGAGTATGATGCCCAAGGATCTTTCCAGCCGGCCAAAGAAACCAAGAAGATACCCCTTGACCCCGAGCACCCCGAGAGGTTTGCCGTCATCGGGGCAAGCCTGAACAGCAAATAGGAAGGCGAGCTCGCCGATTTCCTCCGTGAGAATCGGGACATCTTTGCATGGTCCCCCAAGGACATGCCGGGTGTTCCGAAGGAATTCGCCGAGCACAAACTACACGTTCGAAAAGACGCGAAACCAGTCAAGAAGCCCCTCCGCCAACTATCAGAGGAAAAGAGAAGGATTGTAGGGGAGGAGATAGCCCGGCTTCTGGCAGCCGGCTTCATTATGGAAGTCTTCTTTCCAGAGTGGCTTGCCAACCCGGTCCTCGTGTTAAAGAAGAACAACAAGTGGCGCATGTGTATAGACTACACAAGCCTCAACAAGGCCTGCCCTAAAGATCCCTTTGCCTTGCCGAGGATTGACCAAGTGATAGACTCCACGGCCGGATGCGAGCTGTTGAGTTTCTTGGATGCTTACTCAGGATATCACCAGATAAAGCTAGATCCGGATGACCGCCTGAAGACCGCCTTCATCACGCCATTTGGAGCCTTCTGCTACCTGACTATGACATTCGGCTTAAGAAATGCCGGTGCCACTTTTCAGCGTTGCATGCAGAAGTGCCTCCTCAAGCAACTCGGCAAAAACGCTCACGTCTACGTGGACGACATTGTGGTGAAGACGGAGAAGCGCGACACCTTGCTGGAAGACCTCAAAGAAACATTTGAGAACCTACGCCGGTTCCAAATCAAGCTCAACCCCGAGAAATGCGTGTTCGGAGTGCCAGCCGGCCAGCTCCTAGGCTTCCTGGTCTCCAAATGCGACATCAAATGCAACCCGGTGAAGATCAAGGCCATCGAGAGAATGGCGATCCCCACCAAGCTTCGAGACATCCAAAAGTTCACCGGATGCTTGGCCTCCCTGAACCGCTTCATCAGCCGGCTCGGAGAGAAAGCTCTCCCCCTCTACCGCCTCATGAAGAAGAGCACTCACTTCGAGTGGAATGACCAGGCCGACCAAGCTTTTCACGAGCTGAAGAAGATGCTGGCCACGCCGCCCGTCCTAGCGGCGCCGACTGAAAAAGAGCCCATGCTCCTTTACATTGCCGCAACCAGCCGGGTGGTCAGCACCGTCATCGTAGTCCAACGCCCAGAAGAAGGCCGAGCCCAGCCGGTCCAGAGGCCGGTGTATTATTTAAGCGAGGTGCTGTCCGCTTCAAAGCAGAACTACCCGCACTACCAGAAGATGTGTTACGGCGTGTACTTCACCGCCAAGAAGCTGAAGCCCTACTTTCAAGAGCATCCCGTCACGGTCGTATGCACAGCCCCGCTGGCCGAGATCATAGGCAGCCGGGACGCATCCGGCTGGGTGGCGAAATGGGCCATCGAGCTAGCTCCTTACACAATCTTCTACCAGCCCCGCACCGCCATCAAGTCCCAAGCACTGGCCGACTTCCTCGTCGATTGGGCCGAGACCCAGTACCTGCCGCCGGCTCCCGACTCCACCCAGTGGCGCATGCACTTTGACGGGTCCAAGATGCGCACCGGCTTGGGAGCCGGCGTCGTCCTTACCTCTCCCAAAGGCGACAAGCTCAGATACACGCTGCAGATTCACTTTGCCGCCTCCAACAATGTAGCTGAGTACGAGGCACTCATACACGGGCTCTGGTTTGCCAAGGAACTCGGCATCCGCCGGATCCTATGTTATGGCGACTCAGACTTGGTGGTTCAGCAATCATCCGGCGACTGGGACACCAAGGACGCAAATATGGCAAGCTACCGCTTCCTGGTTCAACAACTCAGCGGATACTTTGAAGGATGCGAGTTCCTCCACGTACCGCGAGCCGACAACGAGCTAGCTGATGCCCTGGCTCGAATAGGCTCCACTCGGCAAGCAATACCAACCGGCGTCGCTCTACAACGCCTCCTCAAGCCGTCCATCAAGCCGTCTCCAGAGTCCGATTCCATCTTCGTACCGCCTGACCCCGACGCGGTCGGGTCCGGCTCAAAGAACCAAGCAGGCAACCCCGGGACTTCAGTAGTCGGCCCGGGGACTTCGGCAACCGGCTCGGGGACTGCCACACCCGGCTCGGGGACTGCAGTAACCGGCCCGGGGACTGCACCAACACAACAGCTGGCGGCCGACTCCAGCATTTCACCACCCAGCCCGCCCACCCTGGTGGCAGTAGCCACATTGGCAGTAGGAGAAGTCGCGGCTCCGTCATGGGCTCAGTCCATCCTCAACTTCCTAGTAAACCAAGATCTGCCGGCTGACGAAACAGAGGCAAGACAAGTCCAACGTCGAGCCGGAGCATACACAATCGTCAACAGAGAACTCGTCAAGCGCAGTGTCACTGGAGTCCTCCAACAGTGCGTCGAGCAAGAGAAGGGCATTGCAATCCTCAGAGATATTCACCAAGGAGAATGCGGCCACCATGCGGTTTCAAGATCACTCGTCGCCAAAGCTTCCCGCCATGGTTTCTTCTGGCCGACTGCTTTGGATGACGCCAAAGAATTAGTTAAATATTGCAAAGGGTGCCAACTCTTCAGCTCCAAGCAACACATGCCGGCTTCGGCACTCAAGACCATTCCCCTCACCTGGCCCTTCACCGTTTGGGGACTAGACATGGTGGGCCCATTCAAGACGGCGCGCGGCGGCATGACGCATTTGCTCGTCGCCGTGGACAAATTCACCAAGTGGATTGAGGCAAAGCCGATCAAGAAGCTGAATGGGCCGACTGCTGTGACATTCATCGCAGACATAACAATTCGGTACGGCGTGCCACACAGCATCATCACCGACAATGGCACGAATTTTGCCAAAGGAGCCTTGGCACGTTTCTGCGCAGCCCAAGGTATCCGGCTGGACTTAGCGTCCGTCGCCCACCCACAGTCAAACAGCCAGGTCGAGCGAGCCAACGGCCTCATCCTCTCCGGCATCAAGCCCCGACTGGTCGTACCACTAGAGCGTTCAGCCGGCTGTTGGCTCGATGAGCTGCCGGCTGTCCTCTGGAGTCTGCGCACTACCCCAAACAAGTCAACCGGCTTCACTCCTTTCTTCCTCGTGTACGGTGCCGAGGCGATCATCCCAACCGACATCGAGTTCGACTCGCCCCGGGTAACCATGTACACGGAGGCGGAGGCCAAGGAAGCACGAGAAGACGACGTCGACCTGCTGGAAGAAGGCCGGCTGTTAGCCCTCAGCCGGTCTGCCATCTACCAGCAGGGTTTGCGCCGCTACCACAGTCGGAAGGTCAAGCCAAGATCCTTCCAAGAGGGCGATCTTGTGCTCCAGCTGATCCAGCGAACAGCCGGCCAGCACAAGCTCTCGGCCCCTTGGGAGGGCCCCTTCGTCATCAGCAGAGCCTTAGGCAACGACTCCTACTACCTGATTGACGCGCAGAAGCCGAAGGCACGAAAGAGAGACGACTCCGGCAAGGAGTCGGAACGACCATGGAACGCCAACCTCCTTCGAAGAATTTACAGTTGAAATGCAGTATGTATCACGCTAACTTTTGTACTAAATACGAGACAATAGGCCCCCCGAGGAGGGCTCGGGGACTGCCATCTTTTATCTATGAATGAAAAGTATCATGCTTATGACCTTGTCATTTCATTCACTTGTTCCGTCCGGCACCGGGTTCGACTAGTCGGCCCGGGGACTGGCCGACTGGAGTTATATTAGAAGTCCTACCCGCGGTCAGACAAGTAGTGTGCCGACACCCAGGCTTAGCTCTTGCCAAAGTCGCAGTTCGAAGAACCGGCTGTCCGGCTGGCAAGAGTCAAAAGCAGGAAAGGATGCCCACACTAAAAATGGCCAGGGACCAACGGACTAATATAACGAAAGCCGGTTTGCCGCCTACCACCGACCGACTACCAGAGTAGCCGGCCGGCCGGTTTCCATTCACTTCACTTCAATCCAAGAAAGCTCGAGTACTTGCCTCCCCAAAGAGGGAAGGCGGCAAAGGAAAAAGCCTAAGGATAAAAAGCATACGCGAATGGAAACCAAACATGCACATAATAATATTTACATAAAAGACCTCCAAGAGGCCAGCATTCAACATAGTTTGGATACATCCCCGGTGGGTGGAACTGCGAAAGCTTAATAAAGATTGTTCAAAAGGCAACAAGCAGGAAAAATAAGGATGACAGGTCAAGCTGGCGGAGCGACCGATGAGCCGGGCTGGTCGGTGGAGACGGTTGTGCCGGCTGAAGGAGTTGCCGGCTGGCGAACCTCGGCTTGATCACCGCCTCCCACAGAGGGCGCGCTTCCACGCGCCTCGTTGCTGGAGGCACGGTCAGCCTGAGGCCGGCCGGTTGTTCCACTAACCGGCTCGACGTCTTCACCGTCCTCTTCTTCGTCATCCTCGCCCTCGTCGCTGGAGGCGATCTCCTCTGCCGAGTCCTCGCCCACCGCCGGGTTCAGCCCGAACCACTCCTTCGGCTGGGCAACGCCGTCATCATTGATTTCAGGTGCAAAAACGCTGATGTCGGTGCAGTCGGCGATCGTCGAAGCACGCTGGGCGATAGCCGGCCGCACCTCCTCCAGCTCCGCGTCGGCCTCCAGCCGCCAAGTGCGCAGCTGGTCCAGGTTCAGCCCTGGGTACCAAGCTCGAACGAACTCCAACGCCCGCCCGGCTCCAAGACGGGCCGCCGACGCCTTCCAAGCTTCAAAGCGACCGACTGCGACCTCCGGCCAGTCGGCAGTCCGGCTTGGGGTGCGGGGGATCGTCTCGCCGGGCCAGAGGGCGGCCAACACCTGCGCCTCGGCACGTTGGAGCCGGCGAAGCATCCGGTGAGCCGGCTACAGCCGCGCTTGGACAGCCAAGAGCTGCTCCTCAAAGCGTCCGATTCGCGTCCGGCGCGATGTTGACCCCCGCCTGACGGCGCGCCTCGCGATGGGCCTCGATGGTTTGGGCGGCGAAGGCGGAGTAGCCAGGAAAGTAGTCTGCACAAGAAAATAGGCAGCAGCACAAGTCAAGCCAAAAACCAGGCGGCAAGGGGCAGGAGAGGAGCGAGGAAGGCAGCTTACCATCGATCAAGTCCTCGATGCGGCCGAAGCCTTCATCCAGCGCTCGCCGGGTCTCAGCCCAGCTCGCCGCCTCGGTCTCAAACTCTGCCTTCAGGGCGGCCTCGCTATCCTGCGTTTTCTGCAGGGCCACCTTGTGGCTCTCCTCCTGGTCAGCCAGCTTCTTGGCCAGGCGGTCATGCTCCTGGACCAAGGCGGCGTGCTCAGCATCCTTGGTACGAAGGGCGGCCTGCGCTTCGCTGAGCTCCCTCCTCAAGTCGGCGTTGGCCCCTGAAAGCACGAAGGAAAAAAGTCGTCAAGGAAGATCCGACCCGACCGCTCAGCAGTCAGCCCGAATCTCGGGGACTACACCCAGTGGGTGCGCTGACGCGCCCCCACAGGAGACAGACAAGATCAAGCACTTACTTCGGCTGTTGACCAGGTCGTCGGTCTTCCGACCCAACTCCTGAGCCTGGGAGTTGAAGGCGGCAGCACGGGAGTTATGATATTCCTGAAAGTTCAGACAGGAAGCAAAAATAAGGTAGTCGTCAAGAAAGATCCGACCCGACTGCTCAGCAGTCGGCCCGAATCTCGGGGACTACACCCAGTGGGTGCGCTGACGTGCCCCCACGGAAGAAATCAAGAGACCAAAGCGGCCAAGAATGAAAGACTCACCCGGATGGCGGCCCGCGTCAACAGAAACTCCTGGGTGTACTGCTGCAGCAGGGCGGCCTGAGCTTGAAGCCGGCTCCGGACCTCTTGAGTCGCCACATTCAGCTCGCCAGTCCCCCTGCTGGGAGTCCACTCGGACGTGGCGGTGCTGGCCGCCTCTAGAGCCTCCGCCGACTGGCCGGCGCCCGCAACTCGGCGCGACTCCGGCGGAGCGGCGCCTCCCCCTGCGCGCCGACGTGTCACCGGCTGCACCTCGAAGCCGGCTCCGTCCTCCGGCTCACCCCCTGCCGGCTCCTCTGGCGCCGCTGACGATTGGCCGCCTTGGCCCGCTCCGGTTGGCGCTGCCGGCGGCGCTCTTCTTGCGAAGTCCACGAGGTCCTCCCTCCTCTCCATCAGCGACGGGTCTTGGACGATTTCCTCCGCCAGGGGCAATGGGGTGTCGGGGGCAACGGCTCGGAGGGGAATGGCGAGCAACGGAGGCTGGTTACGCGAACCCTCCGCCTCCGTTTTCGCAGTCGCCGCCTCCGCCTGGGCCTTGGCTGCCGCGTCGGCCTGCTCCCTCGCCGCCTGGGCGGCCGCTTTTTCCGCCGCCTCACGCTCCTCCCGCGCCTCACGGGCGTTCCGCTCCGTGGCCTCCCTGAGGTCGGCGCGGGGGTCCACGCGGCGAGAGCCCGAAGACCCTCCAGTCGGCCCAACTACGGAGCCGCCCAGACCCCGCTCAAGGGAAAGCGGCGCCCTGTCCAACGAGCGGGAAAAGGTTAGGAAGAATGTTCGAACAGGAGAGAATGATGAAAAGCATGCGACCAGGCAATCGACGACTTACGCTGAGACCGCCTGAGGCTGCTTCACCGCCTTGCGGAAGCGGGCCGCTTTCGCGGCCGCCTCATCTCGTTTGGTCGCCGCGGTGGAAGCTTTGGACTTTTTCGGCCGACTGCCGAAGAGGATCGACGCGGCCCGGCGCTTCTGTACGCCGCCGCTGGCAGCCGGCGCGGTGGACAAGCCCGCGCCCTGATGGTCGGCTGCCGGCTGGCGACGCGGGGCGACTTCGGCTTCGGCATCATCCGGCCAGTCCTCGAAGCTGGCGGTAAGCCCTGTGCCTCCGGGCTCGGCGTCATCCCCCATGACGGCGTCTTCCATGGCGGCCGCCCCCAAATCCGGGTCGTCGACCGCGCGGTCGGGGACGTACTGGCGTTCTATCCCTGCTGCCCCGGTCGTCGGTGGAAGAAGGGGGCTCTGCTAAGAAGAACCGACCGATCAGAAGCCGGCCATCATAAAGCCGGCTACCAACAAAAAGAAGAAAGGGAGGAAAGCTTACCACGGGCGGAGGGTTGGCGCGAGAATACGGCACCTTGCCGTATCGCCAGTCCTCGGCGAGCTTGCAATTGGAGATATGATTTACCATGTACGACACCTCCGCATGAGGCATCTCCCTGGTGCTCAGCTGGTTTGGGTCGAAGCGGCTGCTCATGTGACACATCATGTGGGGCCGGCTTTGGAGAGGAAGTATCCGGCGCTCCACGAAGGCGGCCACCAAGTCGTCCCCGCACAGGCCTTCCGACTGGATCATCACCCGAAGCCGGGAGACGGCAGCGTTCCCGGCCTGAGACAGCGACCTGGACTGGAAACTCCACGAGGGCTGCCTCCCAGCCGGCGGGCCGTCTACATAAGCCGGCAGGTTGACATGGTCTCCTTGCTGGGCGACGTTCTTCACGTAGAAGTACGACTTCTGCCGGATCTTCACCGACTGGATCAGGGGGATTGACGGGAACGGGTTGTTCTCGCCCGACCTCCTCATGGCGATGAAGGCCCCGCAGGGGGCGGGCACGCCTGCGACGACGGTGCCAAGTTTGCTCTGCAAGAATTCCCCCCAGAGCTCCAGCATGGGGAGCAGCCCCAAGAAACCTCCACAGAGAGAGACGAAGGCCGACAGCAGCATCACCGCGTTGGGCGTGAGGTGATGCGGCTGAAGATTGTAGAACTCGAGGAAGGAGCGCAGGAATCCGCTCGCCGGAAGGCCGAAGCCGCGCAGGAAGTGCGAGCGGAAGACGACCCGCTCGCCCTCCTCCGGTGCCGGCGAGATCTCCGTCTCTGGCGCCAGGCGGACCCGCACGAGGTTGGCGTCAGGCAGGCGCCGACTCTGGCGGAGGAACTCAACATGGTCCTCATGGACGTTGGAGCCATCCCACGAGCTCGACAGCGCCATGGGAGCAAGACGATGTGGCGGCGCGGCGGCACTGAGACGGGAGGCTGTGGCGGCAACGAGAGGAAGAAAGGAGGACGAGAAGGGGCGGAGCGAGAGAGAGCGTGCGAACCTCTGTCTCTCCCCCTCCTCCCCCTACTTATAGGGTCGCGTGGCGGAGCCGAGGAGGCGCGGCGTGGGGAAACGTGGGGATCGATCGTGCCCACTCCCCCACGTCCCGCGTTTATTGTGCCCTAACGGCGAAATAAAATCGCCACGGGAAGGCGAGCGGTCCACCTGGGCCGCAGAAGATCAGCGTTCGGGCCGAGGCCTAGGAGTGGCAGGCCCGGGCCTGCGGCGGCGTCCTGTCGCTCTCGTGCGCTGGCAGGGTCTCGCTGCCACGTGGCCCGCGGGAGGGCCCGCGGTCAGCACGCGGGTCGACCACTTTCCCGCCTGCAAGACGCAGGGCTCCCCGAGCTCGGCATACACCAGCAAAGCCAGCTCTTCAGGGTAGGAAGCTGACCAAGCTTCTCGTCCCTTTGTCCTCCTCGAAGCTCGATCAGCTTCGGGGACTACTGTCGGAGTAAATAGCCATGGGTAGCCTAGCCGGCTTTCCCTAGCCCTTCTGAAAAAATTATGAGCCCGTCCGGCTCTCAAGAATCCAAGACATGGGGCCGCCTTCCCCTTGCTGGCTGTCACCCAGGCCGGCTTTCGGAAGGCGGCCCGACTTTAGCCCTCGCAAAAGAAGCCACGGGAGGGCCGGCTTCGAGAAGCCGGCCGCGAGAAGGCCGACTCCAAGAAGCCGGCTCCCACAACGCGGTCGAGACCGTACCCTCAAAGTTTGCATCCACCTAGCGGCGATGTGACGGGGCGTGGCTACAGTGAAGCCTGCCACCCCCGAATCCCGGAGCACGCCTGGCATAATGCGCCGTACGGAGTGGGCATGACCCGTCCGGCGCGGCACTGTTGCCGTGTTGACCCTGATGACACCCACGCGGGCCGCCAGCGCGGCCCACGGGCGGTGGGCCCCTTCGGGCAGAGAGACGCCCGAAGGCGGCCAGGCCTCCCCCAGTCGGCCCGAGACGGGGCCGGCTCCCCGCAGCCGGCTCGCTTCCCCCCTCGAAGGAGACGCCCCATTAAGGAGACAAGACGCGGTAAGGCTACAGCGATCGCCCGCCGGACGGCGGCACTGTAGCCACGCTTACCTCGACGAAGCCCTCGTCATCAGGTTGAGGCAACAGTAACCAGCCACCGACAAGACCCTTGGCAGTGGGGCCTGCCTGTTGCCAAGGAGTTGGCAGCCGGCGGGCCCCAGCAATCGGCGCAGAAGCCGGCGAGCGTAGTCACAGATGGCTGGGCCCCGCGCCCAGTCGGATTACCATTGTACCCCCGGGGGGTAGGCCTATATAAATCCCCCCGGGCGCCCATGCAAAGGGTTGGACCCCCAGCTAGTTTTAGATACCACACAAGGAGAAGAAGCAAGCTAGCCGTGCCCTTCTTCCTCCTCCCACCGAACAGCTCAAGGAGCATTGTGTAGCTACTCGTCCATCTAGTGATCATGCGGAGACCCCGTAGAGCAGCAGTAGGGGTGTTATCTCCACGGAGAGCCCCGAAGCTGGGTAAGATTCGCCGGCGTGCATGTCTTCGCCTCATCCCGTTTCCAGGCACCGGCGACGTCTTACTAGCTGCCACAATGATAAGCCACCCGTTGGCATATGTCGCACCTACCACCCACAAGATTATTAGCGGTCTCGGGGTCTACCGGAAAGAAGTAACGGAGGGGGAACATAATAAATAATAGAGCAATCAAAGCATCACAAAGCATAACATGGTAATACGCGCTACTAGGGGTGAACTAACGCGGTACTAGGCGATGCCGGCGAAGGGGGGAAACATCCGGGAAAGTATTTCCGGTGTTTGACGTTTTTGGACAAATGAACTAGAGGGGGATTGTTGCATATTCTCTATGCTAGGGACGTGTGGTGGATGAACGTCCTGCGTATTCGAATTCGTCTCGCCGTTCTGAGCAACTTTCATATATAAATTATTTTCATCTGACTTACGGTTTATTTTATATGAATTTCTCAAAGTTTAGTGCATTTTTTAATTTTCAGGAATATTATTAATCCGAATTTAAAAGGCATAATTACTATGTGTACACAGGGGTTGACTAGCCTAGTGTATGACAGTGGGGTCAAGGGGTTTGGTTGACTGTTGACGAGGTCAATGGTTGACCAGTCAACAGGGTCAGTGGACTCACATGTAAGCGTAACATGTGTTAAAATTATTTTAGTTAAACAATTTACCTAGTGGGGGCCACATGTAACAGACTCAAAGTGTGTTAGTACTACTAGAGGGGGATTAGTCCCTAATCTAATTAGGGCCGGCCACCATTGGCAATTGGCCAGCCGGCCACCCACACATAGCACGCACATGGTGCACTTGGCCATGGCCATGGCCATGGCATGCAAAGCCGTGAGCAACAGCAGCTAGCAACCGAATCTATACCTAGCGGCAATAGCAAAGAGCAGTAGCTGCGGCAAAAGTAGCAGTAGCAAAGAGCAAGGCAGCAACGGCAGCAGAACAACAAAGCAGTAGCGGCAGGTAGCAGGCAGTAGTAAGCGCAGCTAGCAGAGCAACAGCAATGACTAGAGCAGCTGTGGGCAGCGCGGCAACAGTGCAACATCAGGCGGCAGGGCAGGGGGCGTGGGTTGAGGCTTGGCGGGGCGTGCACGGGTCGGGCGGCAGCAAGGCGACGAAGGGCTGCAGTAGCATAGCAGCAGGAAGCAAGCAACAACAATAGCCGAGCAGGTGCTCGTATAGCCCGGCGCGGCCATGGACGAGCTCGGGGGTGGCGGCTACAACAATGGATCGAGGTGGTGAAAAGGGGGAATCGGCAAAGGATCTCACTGCGAGCTCGATGGCGCTGTCGGGGAGGCCGGAGGTTGAACAGAGCTGCGGCATCGACGACGGACACCGGCGATGTACACGATGAAGACGGGCTTGATGGCGAGCGTACGGGCCGTCCCGGCTCACTTAACATAGGCGAAGGAGGCGACGAAAGCGAAGCTCCTAAATGTGATCTCAGGCGACGGGGAGGCCGTTGGCCGCGATGACGGCGATGGTCATGGCGGCTACATTTACAGGTGGATGCGAGGAAGAAGAAAGCGACGCGAGGGAGAAGGGGGGATGGCTAGGGTTGTCGGGGGCGTCGCGGGCGACGTCTAACACCCAGGGAGGGCCGCGGGATGGCCGACACGCATCCAACGGCGACCATGGCGGCCGGATGCACGCCACGCCCTCCCTGCTCCTGTAGAGGGAGAAGGGGGGAGATACGTGGGCTGGCCTGGTGGTTGGGCCGGGGCACTGTGCAACTGGAGCCCAGTTGCACAGTAGCTTCAGGACTTTTCCTTTTTTATTTTTTTGTTTTAACCTTTGTTTCTTTTTATTAGCCAAAGCAAATGAATTTAGTTAGACTTGAAGTTTGGCACATAATTCAAGCACAATATTTTGGAGTGGCACATAAAGTTTGGAGGCAATTGGAGTTAAATAAATAACTAATTATTTTTGCAAAGGTCATTTTATTTATTGTTGCAGCACTTATTAATTTCCTAGGGTTTTATCTGTGACTCAAATGACGTTGGTTTCTACATGGTAATTCCATAGTGAATATTTGAAACCTAATGAACATTTTTAATTCACTGTTTTATGAAACTATACTTTGACTTGTTATTTGAATTTGTATTTGAACTAATTTTGAAACGAGTGAGGTTTAGCCAAATTTTAATTATGATGACCTGGCATCATTAATAGGGGTTTACCGTAGCTTAACTATTGGGGTGTCACAAGTCTCCTCCACTACAAGATAACTTGTCCTGAGATTTAAAATGTGGAGTAAGGGGGAAAGTTCTGGTTACGAAATTCTAATGGATCTTCTTGTACTTACGAAAAGGATAAGGGGTAGCTTCGAAGGACGGACCTCTACAAGGTTGCTTATCTGGGAAATAGCTAGGGTTGCTGGGGGCATCGTGGGAGGGCGGCGGGATGGCCGACACGCGTCCAACGGCGACCATGGCGGCCGGATGCACGCCACGCCCTCCCTGCTCCTGTAGCGGGAGGAAGGGGGGAGATACGTGGGCTGGCCTGGTGGTTGGGCCGGGGCACTGTGTAACTAGAGCCCAGTTGCACAGTAGCTTCAGGACTTTTCCTTTTCTATTTTTTTATTTTAACCTTTGTTTTTTTATTAGCCAAAGCAAATGAATTTAGTTAAACTTCAAATTTGGCACATAATTCAAGCCCAATATTTTGGAGTGGCACATAAAGTTTGGAGGCAATTGTAGTTAAATAAATAATTAATTATTTTGCAAAGGCCATTTTATTTATTGTTGCAGCACTTATTAATTTCCTGGGGTTTTATCTGTGACTCAAAAGACGTTGGTTTCTACATGGTAATTCCATAGTGAATATTTGAAACCTAATGAACATTTTTAATTCACTATTTTATGAAACTGTACTTTGACTTGTTATTTGAATTTGTATTTGAACTAATTTTGAAACGAGTGAGGTTTAGCAAAATTTTAATTACAATGACATGGCGTCATTAACAGGGGTTTACTGTAGCTTAACTATCGGGGTGTCACAATAGGCCCCCAAGCCTAAAGCTCCAAGGCTTTCATGGGCCGCCAAGCCACTGAGTTAACCTTTTACACTTTGTGAATCCGGCCTCACATGACCGCCGGTTTAACGTTGACAAGTTCAGGGTCTATGTAAGATTGACTGTCAAGAGTTCGGCTTGTCATTCAGGGATTACCCGGGCGGAGTGGCAGATTCTACAAAGCAGGATAACCCTGAAGGTGTTGGTGAATACACCTGGTGTTCCAAGCTAGTTCACGAGGGTAGTAACGCTATGTTCTGTTTGTTGAATACACCTATGTTTGAACAGGAAGCCCCCAAGTGCTTTGTAAGCATGGCATATAAGCCGGACCAAGAGGGATATTCACAGCTATGCTCAATGAGCAGGAAGCCCCCAAGTAGTTTGTAAGTGTGGCGTATTGGCCGGATCAAGAGGGATATTCACAACTATGCTCAATAAGCAGGAAGCCCCCAAGTGACCATCTATAAGAGTGGCGTATAAGCCGGATCAATAGGGATATTCACAGTTATGCTCCATGAGCAGGAAGCCCCCAAATGACCATCTGTAGTGATAAAGACTCATTATTCTTAGAAATGAAACGACAGAAGCCCTGATTTATCAGGGATGCCGACTTTATTATACTACTTATAATATATACATCGTAAAAATATGTACATTACAAGAGCCAATGGCTTCAGGTGTAGTAAGGCCGAAGATGAGCAATATTCCATGGCCGGCGGGTCTCCTCATCCGACATGCGTGAGTCCTTGTGGTCTCGAACGTCGATAAGGTAGTATGATCCGTTGTTCAGATTTTTGCTGACCACAAAGGGTCCTTCTCAAGGTGGGGATAATTTGTGCATATCAGTTTGATCCTGGATAAGCCGGAGCACCAAGTCGCCTTCTTGAAAGGTCCTGGTTTTGACCCGACAGTTGTGATAACGGCGCAGATCTTGTTGGTAAATCGCCGAACGAGCCGCCGCAAGGTCACGCTCCACATCCAACAAGTCAAGTGCATCCTGATGTGCTCTTTCATTATCAGCTTTAACATAAGCCGCCAAACGAGGCAATTCATGACGGATGTCACTGGGGAGAACCACCTCTGCTCCATAAACCATGAAGAAAAGCGTGTAACCCATAGATCTGTTGGGGGTAGTATTGATACTCCATAACACTGAGGGTAACTCTTCCACCCAACAACCCTGCGTCCTCTGCAAAGGAACCATAAGACGGGGCTTGATGCCCCTCAGGATCTCTTGATTGGCTCTCTCAGCTTGACCATTAGACTGGCGGTGAGCCACTGATTATACGTCAAGCCGGATATGCTCACGTTGACAAAATTCTTTCATAGCACCTTTGGATAAATTAGTGCTATTATCAGTGATAATGCTACGATGATGTAGGGTAGAACCCTAGACGCCCGATCTTTCACGATTGGAGGGGATCCTACGAAGAACACGAAGAACACGAGGGAAATCACGAGGGGAAACGAGAGGAAACACTCAAATAGACAAGAAGCGATCACACATGTGCTAGATCCTCGAAACACAAAGAGATACATGATCCAAATCCAACAAAGGACGATACATAGGGTAACTAGTTCATCTCTGTGAGGAGGTCTTGAATCCACGAGGGGATCTTCCCGTGAGGGGTCTTGAATCCAAGGTGGATCTTCTCAGTAGAGGCTGCGGTCTCTCTCGTGGAGTAGATCCATATGGATGAGCAAAGCTCTATCTCTAAATGAGCTAATCCTTTGCTAACCCTAACTAGGAGGAGGGGGAGTAGTATATATAGTCTAAGCCGCAAAGGGGTAAGTGGGAAAGGGATACATGGGCCTCTAGCCCGACTCTGCATGTAGGCAGGCGCCGGAAGTCCGGGCTGGGGGCCGGATGTCCGGCTGTTCGCGGGAGGCCGGATGTCCGGGGCACGGGCCGGATGTCCGGGTTGAAGTGGCAGTTCCAGTCCTTCTCTGGATGGGGGATGCAGGATTTCCAGGAGGGATGCCGGATGTCCAGGCGTTGCCGAGGCACCGGATGTCCGGGCACATGGGCCAGATGTCCGGCCGCTGTAGCTTCAGCAGCTCCGTCTTCTTCCGTCGTCGCTTCCAGGCTTCCCTCGCAGATGGTGTAGCTGTTCCTTGGCGCTTGCACTCCTCCTCAACATCCGTGAAGCTCCGACAATATCTATGCATGCACACGGGAGAAGTTTCAAGTAGTATACCATCCTTGAAGGGGTCAAGTGAGCACGTGTAAAGGAGATGATTCACCTTTGTGTATGTGAAGTAGATGTCACACGTGTCACTTGCCGAACGGACTCTTGACATGGTGATGTCCATAGGATGCTCTGCATCATCTCCCCCCCGGAAAGATCCGACCTCGGATCTAAAACCAAATCACCATGGGAAAGAGATGGCTTTGTCGTGTAGAAGTGGACGTTCACCAGGTACTTGTCATCTTGAAGCTCGAAATGGGCACTCTCCAATGTCGCATCGTCTTGTGGTTCCTTCAAAAGGAGTAAGGACAACAAACACTTGGAAAAACAAATGTGGTTAGCGTTAGTGCAAAACCAAGCATTCAAGAGGTGAGTCACCAAACAAGTGTCGTCATCATGCAAAGCATATGGTGTGACAAAGGATTGTGACATGACATGTAAGCATATCAATCGAGCACAAGCAAAGATATCATGGGGACAAGCATGCAATTATGAGGTAGAGATGTAAATATGTGTAACAAGAGAATAAGCATCTACCTCAAAGTCATAGCAAGCATGGGCAAAGCGCTCACTGAAAGGTCTATGGTAGGCATAAGAAGCATTCACAACACCAAATAAGATGAGATGTCTAAACACATGGGTCAAGTGCAAGACAATCCAAGCATAACATGCATAGGGTGTAGTGAATATCGTGTGGCATTCAACACAATGGAAAGAGCAATAGTTCATCATGTGTGAGGCAATCAAGGCAAGCATGTAGCAATCAATGGGACTTGGCATATGTGAAATGATGACATTGTTGCAACCAAACATATGAGAGGAGCAAGTAATCCAAGAATTGTATGCAACACACAAGGCATATATATCATGATGCATGGAATGGTGAAAATGACATGTCAAAGCAAGATCTCTAACATGTGTGCAATCAAGTGATCCAAGATGAACAATAAGTCTCATGGTGCAAGCAACACAAGTAGTATGATCTGTCATATCCATGCTCAAGAAAGATGTCACCTTGAAGGCGTGTCCTTGTGCGTCCTTCACAATGCCGAAGTACAAGAAAGTGCGATGTAGAATCGTCGTGGTAGAAGGTGGTTCACTCTCAAGAGCTCGAATGGTCAACTCACGTGAAGTGGAAGTCGACACAAAGTCCAAGTATCCTACACATGCACACAACAAAAGAAAGAACGTATGCGCATGGTAGATAAACACATCATCTATCATGATGGTTCTCTTCTCTTGCACATAACCATTAGAAGCACAAGTGCATGAATAATATGATGCAACAATGGCAATATTCATGGCACTAGGCATATGGTGCAAAGAGGTAAGACAAGCATGCTTCACAAGAAATATGTCAAAATCTTCAACTTTATGCGAGAATGCTATGGGGGCAAACTCATTATCAAGACTAAAGGCATAGTTGCACTCAATACATGGCAAATCATCTAGCATGAGAGAGGCAACACATGGAGATATATGACAATAAACAATAACAATCATGTGCAAAGCATGTAGGTGGTTGTCATCAACCGCATGAAAGGAGCAAGTGTGAATCATCGATGATGCAACAAGGCAAGCAATCATAGTAATCAAGTCGTGCAAGCTAGTAGTGAGAAGATGCAACATACTAGAGGAAATCATGGCAATCACGTCATGTGAGCAAATAATAGGCATAGGCAATGCACATGACATATCGCAAGCACGAACACAAAGCAAGATCATAGTATCATCATAGGCATGGGGCACAAAGCAAACATGGCAATAACAAGCAATATCTCCACCAAGCTTGCAAATACACATACAAGTACTAGAATAAATCATCATGTGTAATGCAAAGCATGGGTCACAAATGCATGGTAAAGGCATATGAATGAGCATATCATGCAAAGTGAACATGGCAAGATGGGCATAGAGTATGTAATGGACAATAACCCATAGCCAAGTTAGGGCCATGTATAAGAAATGCACGAAGTCTTTGCGCGAAGAGAGTGGTGGGAAAGACAATCCATGGGATCCCAAGTCATCGTTGCTCTCTAGAGCTCGTTTTGTCAACTCATGGGATTGTGAGGTTGACAAGTGTTCATGGGTACCTACACAACAAATACACAAGCGAAAGAAATTGTGTGTGTGGTAAATGTACACATCATCCATCATGATGTGTATGTGCACGTGAGAGTTAGCACAAGATAAGCATCGCTCAAAGAAATTTGATGCATGGTATAGGAACATGTCATCCATCATGAAAGAATAGTTGTCATGTATAACACGATGGGGACACAAATTGAGAATGCAAGTATATGGCACATCAATAGCATGTTTATTCATGGGGAGCATATCATGCACACAAGTATTGGGATCATGCAATGGATGGGATGGATCAAAATATCCTAAAATGCATGAGGAAACTATGGGGGTCTCCTCGTGAGCAATAGCAGAAACATCATATGGAGAAAATGTACAACATCCAAAACAATGCATATCCGAAGCTAGGTGGTCATGGCATGGCATATGAGATAAATGATGCAAAGGGAGCATATCAATATCATCACAAGAAAAACAAATTCCAATAACCATGGGCTTGTCATCTATGCCATATGTGCAAATTGGGTTTATTTTAATGGCATATGCATAGTCGCTATGAAGAGATTGCAAATATGACATATGGTTGATTGTCATGCTCGTTCTCATGGAGCTTGGTCGTCGCGAAGTGAGCTTGGGGTGGAGAAGCCTTGGCCTTCATGAGTTCTTGTTCCGCCTTGAGAGCACCAATGTAGTTGTCATCGAGGGACTTGTAGTTCTCAAGGAAGATCGTCTTAGAGATGTCGTTGTGTAATCCCATCATGAAGTGGAACTTCATCGAAATGGGGTCGTCCACGCCGGCTCGTCACAAGGCTTTCTTCATCTCCTTGAAGTACTTGTTGATGGACTTGGATCCTTGGGTGGTGTTCTCCAATTGGCGTAGAAGTTGTTCCGTGTAGGTTGGAGGCACGAACTCTTGCCGCAAAGCTCTCTTCGTCTTGGGCCAACTCATGTCATAGGTCTCCGAAGGTGCGTGGAGCCACCATGTGGACGCGTAGTTGTGGAAGTTTCTTGTGGCGCACTTCACTTGATCTTTGGGAGGAACTTGATGTAGCTTGAGGTAGTCGTCCATCAAACGCTCCCACTCGAGATACTCCTTGGGTTCTAGAGTCCCATAGAAAGGAATCTCATGGTCGGTGACGAGGTCATAGTAGCTCATGGAAGTCGCGGACTTGAGCTTGGGGAGCTTCTCTTGAGCGTAGTCTTGAGGTGCTTGTTGGCGAAGATGCCGTATATCCGAAGGGAAGATGCCTTGAAGTCGCTTGGCAAAGATGCCAAGTGTCAGTGTCAAAACCGGTGGATCTCGGGTAGGGGGTCCCGAACTGTGCATCTAAGGTCGATGGTAATAGGAGACAGGGGACACGATGTTTACCCAGGTTCGGGCCCTCTCTATGGAGGTAATATGCTACGTCATGCTTGATTGATCTTGATGAACATGAGTATTACAAGAGTTGATCTACCACGAGATCGTAATGGCTAAACCCTAGAAGTCTAGCCTGTATGACTATAATAATGAGGATTCAATCTATCTATGGACCTTGCCCTCCGGTTTATATAGACATGGGAGGGATCTAGGGTTACACAAGGTCGGTTACAGAGAAAGAAATATACATAGTTGGCCGCCAAGCTTGCTTTCCACGTCAAGGAAAGTCCCATCCAGACACGGGTGCAGTCTACGGTCTTCGTATCTTCACAGCCCATCAGTCCGGCCCATGGCTAACAGGCCGGACGCCCGGAGACCCCTTAGTCCAGGACTCCCTCAGTAGCCCCCGAACCAGTCTTCAATGACGAGGTGTTCAGCACATAGATTATCTCCGGCATTGCAAGGTGGGTTCCTCAACCGATGACTTCTGAGTAGTGTGTTCGGCCTTCCATTTAATGTTGTACCCCTCGGCTTCTGGGCATCAACAACTTCAGTTTCCACGGGTCGAGCGAATGCGAGAGGTCAGGGTATTTTTTGCATATACCACCTCGACCGTACCACAAAGGTGCCTATTTAAAGAGAATAGATCTCAGATCCATTCCACACCCCGCGAAAAATCCTCAGAGCTTGCTAAGAAAAAACCACCCCAACATGACTAGCGCTCCCAGCTCTTCCTCTCGTCCCCACGGCTCCAAAAAGGGTGATTGGGAGAGATGTTCTGTATCCCACAGTCAGCTGGCGAAGCTGCAAACACAGGGCTTTCTTCCCCCCGCGGACTTGGTCCCCGTATGAGCAGGGATGACGTCCTTCAAGGGCGGGGCTCAAACGGAGAACTTCCCCAATCCGTCCAGGGGAGTACGAGTATGCTTCGTCCTCTTCTTGTTAAGAGGTGTCGGATTTCCGATCCATCCCTTCCTCCGAGGTCTGCTGGAGTATTACGGCCTCCAACTGCACAGTCTCACTCCCGCCTCTATCCTTCATATTGCGGGTTGCGAGCTATTCCTGGGCTGTGAGGCCCATTTCGATTTATGGAGAAGACTGTTCTGCCTCGTCCCTCGTAATCAAGGTGGGTCAATTTTTGAAGTGGGAGGAGCCGAAGTGTAGCGCATCGCCGGGACCAGATACCTGTCTGGCACGCCGAAGAAAGCTTCCGAAGAGTGGCCTTCTGAATGGTTCTTCATCGACGACATCGCTCTACCCGACCACGTCTGTATGGGCCTCCCCGAGTTTTCAAGTGCTCCGCTGAAGAAACGCCATAGCTGGCGTCCTCGGAGCCTCGAGGAAGAGGATAGTGCAGAGATCAGCCTGCTGCTGGGCAAGATTAAGAGCTTGCCCAGTCCGGATTGTCAATAGCCGAGGTTATGGCGATCTCTATAGCGCGGGGGGTCCAGCCACTCCAATACAGAGGGCTACCCATGTGGCATTATAACGAGGAAGATGACACCTCACGCTATGGTCGGAAGGGCCCGAAGACCCCCGCCGCCCTGGCCAAAATACTGGCCGAGCTGTATAAAGGGGAGAAGGAGGAGTTCACCCGTTTCCAATATCGAGACAGATTTTCCATGTATAATCCTCCCAGCTGGGTAAGCTTCAGCTCCACTATTTTACTCCTGTCCCTGAATCATTCTTGACAGGGAGTATCTTATCCTCTTATAACAGGAATGGCGAAAGGCTATCGAGGGGATCCATGACCCTGCTCCTCAGCCCGAGAATCGCAACCGGGATCTTGACCCCGGATATGAAGAGGATCCGGACATATTTGTGGAGCTTGAGGATGGAATATTCTATCAGATGAGCTATGACGGTACAGATGTACCCATCATCTCCGATTACCCCGGTCTCCTTCCTGCTTCACATGTAAGTAATCCGGAGATACCTTGTCCAAGAGAGTTTTCTCATTCCTCCTCACCCACCGCCCTGTCATGTGCTCAAAAGGGGAGGCGTTCGGCACGCCATGCTACCCCGGGGGCATCTCCGAAGAGAGCATCCCCCACACCCGGCAAGCCTTCGAAGAGGAAGGCAAACGAAGATACAGCCGAGCCTTCAAAGAGGTATGAATTTGTAAATATGCACCTTGGCAGTCACATCCAACTGTGACCTTTCCGTTTACCATGTATCAGGAAAAAGGTGTGCTGGACTATATCCGGTGGTCCGGTCGGTCATACTTCCCGCAGCCAGGATCCAGATCCTGCCGTGAAGACAGGGGCTGATGCAGGGTGACGCCGGACTGTCCTCCAGCCGAGGATTCAGATGATGTATCCATCACCAACTCATAAGTGGAGAGCGCCATGAATCATCGGCGCCGCAGGGCCGTTTTTACAAGACCCTGGTTTTTCAGAAGAGGAATTTAACGTCTTCAGCTTGGCTGATGTATATATCCGAGCTGCTCGAGATGGGCTTAACAGAGCCACAAAGCAGCATTTAAAAGATGTGCAGGTAAGTTTACTTTGTCTGACTATGATAACCATATGCTAGTAGCCCCCGAGACTTGAAGCAGTTGGTACAACTGATTTAAGTATCGTTGTATAACCAGGTTCTTACGAAGAAGAACGACCTGTTAGCCCAAGAGGTAGAAAAGTGCTAGACGCAGCTAACTGCTGCCCGTGCCGAACTGGAGAAATCCAAGAAGGCGTCTCCTGGTAATATTCCCCTCCATCGAGAAAATAGAATGGTATACCAATAATGTTAAACACGGTTGCTTACCTCCTATCAGGATCACTAAGTCAACTACAAGAACAGCAGAAAGCTGCCCAGGACGGAGAACGAGAAGCCAAGAAGCTGCTAGCCACGGGCGAGCGTGTGCTCACAAAAGTCGTACTAGAGAAGAACAAGCTCCAGGATTCGAATACCCGATTGGGCGAGGATCTGAAAGATGTACGGGCCCAACTGGCCGACTCCGTGAAGGAGAATAAAAGGCTGCGTGGTGGCATGTTCAGTATGTGGCCGACTTTACTTTATAATAGTTCGGAGATATCAGGAATTGACAGAGTTATATCTGTAGGTATGCTGACCGGCCATCCCGAAGAAGAGATGTCCGGATTCTCAGGAGATCTGCTACAAGAGCTGTCGCGTATTCATGAGCAAGTTCAGCAGGCGATGCGAAGCATTGCCAAAGCTTTGTGGCCAGCTGCCTCCCCTCCAGGAAAGATGGAGGAGCTCCTAGAGCTATTCAAGGGGGCGTGGTGGCGCTTTCGATTGTGGAAAATATCGGCCTGCCGGGAAGGGGCTCGAGAAGCCTGGGCCATGGTGAAGACACGGTACAGCAAGCTTGACCCGAATCATATGGCTCGGGTCGGACCTCTAGGGTCAGACGGGAAGGAAGTTCCCGTTAATTTGGTGTATGACCAAGTAGCAGTAGCTGCCAAATATTCCCAGCAGGATTGTAAGTTAGATAGCCTGCTGGAGGGTATAGAGGAGGAAATTTTTGAGTTGAAATGACTGTGTATTTTCCGTCTAGCTGAATTGTAAAATAATTGTCATGGCATACCTTTTCGCTTTGCCCTCTGGATCCAAAGGCGCGGAGTGTTTCCGAATACCCGTGCGTAGGGGTCATAGGGGTCATAGTTGCTTGAACAGACAAGTTGTATCCGGCTAGTCATGTTATATTACATTGTGTAAGAAACATCTTCTAGAGAGAATAGTTCCGTTAAGGGTTCCTTTCCCTGGGTGTGCATGCGTTAGAGCGCATGTCCGAACTATGATTGAAAAAATTGCAGTATATATCTTCTGGGGGTTTGCAAATGGAGCGAATGCAAAAAACATCTTTAATTCACCGACCGAATATTCCCTTAAGAACGCTAGCTTTCGGCTTCACCCAGTTTGAGGTACACATCCGGATGACCTGGCAGTAACAATCGCAGAGGTGCTCTCTTTATGCCCTAGGTGAACTAACGGGAACATAGGGCACAAGCACAGGAGCCAGGCAACCCAGCTTGGCCAAAACTTAAGTCATATCGATGGATATAATGGCGAAGAAAAAGGTACATATGGGGAAAAACGCATATGTGATGAGCTTGATGCCCGGAGAATAATAGCAAGCTTCTGTACAAGAAGCCCCCAGGTATAATGGACGTACATATTTGAAGGCATATGTGTGCGTCTGAGGTGCGCGTGTTGGGGAACGTAGTAATTTCAAAAAAATTCCTACGCACACGCAAGATCATGGTGATGCATAGCAACAAGAGGGGAGAGTGTAATCTACGTACTCTCGTAGACCAACAGCGGAAGCGTTATGATAACGCGGTTGATGTAGTCGTACGTCTTCACAGCCCGATCGATCAAGCACCGAAACTACGGCACCTCCGAGTTCTAGCACACGTTCAACTCGATGACGATCCCCGGACTCCGATCCAGCAAAGTGTCGGGGAAGAGTTCTGTCAGCACAACGACGTGGTGACGATCTTGATGTTCTACTGTCGCAGGGCTTCGCCTAAGCACCACTACAATATATCCAGGACTATGGTGGAAGGGGGCACCGCACACGGCTAAGAGAACGATCTTGGAGATCAACTTGTGTGTCTAGGGGTGCCCCCTGCCCCTGTATATAAAGGAGCAAGGGGGGGTGTGGCCGGCCCTAGGAGGAGGCGCGCCGGAGGAGTCCTACTCCTACCGGGAGTAGGACTCCCCCCCTTTCCCTAGTTGGATTAGGACTTGGGGGGAAGGAGGAGAGGGAAGAAAGGAAAGGGGGGGCCCGCCCCCCTCCTTGTCCAATTCGGACTTGGGGGGGAGGGGCGCACGGCAGCCCCTAGGCCTCCTCTCCTCTTCCTCCACTAGGCCCATTAGGTTACCGGGGGGTTCCGGTAACCTCCCGGTACTCCGGTAAAATGCCGATTTCATCCTGAACACTTCCGATGTCCAAACATAGGCTTCCAATATATCAATATTTATGTCTCAAACATTTCGAGACTCCTCGTCATGTCCGTGATCACATCCGGGACTCCGAACAAACTTCGGTACATCAAAATATATAAACTCATAATGAAACTATCATCGTAACGTTAAGCGTGCGGACCCTACGGGTTCGAGAACAATGTAGACATGACCGAGACATGTCTTCGGTCAATAATCAATAGAAGAACCTGGATGCTCATATTGGCTCCCACATATTCTACGAAGATCTTTTATCGGTCAGACCGCATAACAACATACTTTGTTCCCTTTGTCATCGGAATGTTACTTGCCCGAGATTCGATCATCGGTATCTCAATACCTAGTTCAATCTCATTACCGGCAAGTCTCTTTACTCGTTTCGTAATACATCATCTCGCAACTAACTCATTAGTTGCAATGCTTGCAAGCCTTATGTGATGTGCATTATCGAGAGGGCCCAGAGATACATCTCCGACAATCGGACTGACAAATCCTAATCTCGAAATACGCCAACCCAACATGTACCTTTGGAGACACCTTTAGAGCTCCTTTATAATCACCCAGTTACGTTGTGACGTTTGGTAGCACACAAAGTGTTCCTCCGGCAAACGGGAGTTGCATAATCTCATAGTCATAGGAACATGTATAAGTCATGAAGAAAGCAATAGCAACATACTAAACGATCGGGTGCTAAGCTAATGGAATGGGTCATGTCAATCACATCATTCTCCTAATGATGTGATCCCGTTAATCAAATGACAATACATGTCTATCGTTAGGAAACATAACCATCTTTGATTAACGAGCTAGTCAAGTAGAGGCACACTAGTGACGTTTTAGTTTGTCTATGTATTCACACAAGTATTATGTTTCCGGATAATACAATTCTAGCATGAATAATAAATATTTATCATGATATAAGGAAATAAAATAATAACTTTATTATTGCCTCTAGGGCATATTTCCTTCAGTCTCCCACTTGCACTAGAGTCAATAATCTAGATTACACAGTAATGATTCTAACACCCATGGAGCTTTGGTGCTGATCATGTTTTGCTCGTGGAAGAGGCTTAGTCAACGGGTCTGCAACATTCAGATCCGTATGTATCTTGCAAATCTCTATGTCTCCCACCTGGACTAGATCCCGGATGGAATTGAAGCGTCTCTTGATGTGCTTGGTTCTCTTGTGAAATCTGGATTCCTTTGCCAAGGCAATTGCACCAGTATTGTCACAAAAGATTTTCATTGGACCCGATGCACTAGGTATGACACCTAGATCGGATATGAACTCCTTCATCCAGACTTCTTCGTTTGCTGCTTCCGAAGTAGCTATGTACTCCGCTTCACATGTAGATCCCGCCACAACACTTTGTTTAGAACTGCACCAACTAACAGCTCCACCATTTAATGTAAACACGTATCCGGTTTGCGATTTAGAATCGTCCGGATCAGTGTCAAAGCTTGCATCAATGTAACCATTTATGATGAGCTCTTTGTCACCTCCATATACGAGAAACATATCCTTAGTCCTTTTCAGGTATTTCAGGATGTTTTTGACCACTGTCCAGTGATCCATTCCTGGATTACTTTGGTACCTCCTTGCTAGACTTATAGCAAGACACACATCAGGTCTGGTACACAGCATTGCATACATGATAGAGCCTATGGCTGAAGCATAGGGAACATCTTTCATTTTCTCTCTATCTTCTGCATTGGTCAGGCATTGAGTCGTACTCAATTTCACACCTTGTAACACAGGCAAGAATCCTTTCTTTGCTTGATCCATTTTGAACTTCTTCAAAATTTTGTCAAGGTATGTGCTTTGTGAAAGTCCAATTAAGCGTCTTGATCTATCTCTATAGATCTTAATGCCCAATATGTAAGCAGCTTCACCGAGGTCTTTCATTGAAAAACTCTTATTCAAGTATCCCTTTATGCTATCCAGAAATTCTATATCATTTCCGATTAGTAATATGTCATCTACATATAATATCAAAAATGCTATAGAGCTCTCACTCACTTTCTTGTAAATACAGGCTTCTCCAAAAGTCTGTACAAAACCAAATGCTTTGATCACACTATCAAAGCGTTTATTCCAACTCCAAGAGGCTTGCACCAGTCCATAAATGGATCGCTGGAGCTTGCACACTTTGTTAGCTCCCTTTGGATCGAAAAAACCTTCCGGCTGCATCATATACAACTCTTCTTCCAGAAATCCATCAGGAATGCAGTTTTGACATCCATCTGCCAAATTTCATAATCATAAAACGCGGCAATTGCTAACATGATTCGGACAGACTTAAGCATCGCTACGAGTGAGAAGGTCTCATCGTAGTCAATCCCTTGAACTTGTCGAAAACCTTTTGCGACAAGTCGAGCTTTGTAGACAGTAACATTACCGTCAGCGTCAGTCTTCTTCTTGAAGATCCATTTATTTTCATTTGCTTGTCAATCATTGGGCAAGTCAACCAAAGTCCACACTTTGTTCTCATACATGGATCCCATCTCAGATTTCATGGCTTCAAGCCATTTTGCGGAATCTGGGCTCACCATCGCTTCTTCATAGTTCGTAGGTTCATCATGATCTAGTAGCGTGACTTCCAGAACAGGATTACCGTACCACTCTGGTGCGGCTCTTACTCTGGTTGATGTAGGAGGTTCAGTAGTATCTTGTTCTGAAGTTTCATGATCATCATCATTAGCTTCCTCACTAATTGGTGTAGGTGTCACAGAAACTGGTTTCTGTGATGTACTACTTTCCAATAAGGGAGCAAGTACAGTTACCTCATCAAGTTCTACTTTCCTCCCACTCACTTCTTTCGAGAGAAACTCCTTCTCTAGAAAGTTTCCGAGTTTAGCAACAAAAGTCTTGCCTTCGGATCTGTGATAGAAGGTGTATCCAATAGTTTCCTTTGGATATCCTATGAAGACACATTTCTCCGATTTGGGTTCGAGCTTATCAGGTTGAAGCTTTTTCACATAAGCATCGCAGCCCCAAACTTTCAGAAACAACAACTTTGGTTTCTTGCCAAACCACAGTTCATAAGGCGTCGTCTCAACAGATTTTGATGGTGCCCTATTTAACGTGAATGCGGCCGTCTCTAAAGCATAACCCCAAAACGATAGCGGTAAATCAGTAAGAGACATCATAGATCGCACCATATCTAGTAAAGTACGATTACGACGTTCGGACACACCATTACGCTATGGTGTTCCGGGTGGCACCAAATAACAATTATTTAGGTCTAATACTAATCCCGAAGGTAGATGTAGAGGTAGCGTGCCGACCGCGATCACATCGACTTTGGAACCATTTCCCACGCGCATCGTCACCTCGTCCTTAGCCAATCTTCGCTTAATCCGTAGTCCCTGTTTCAAGTTGCAAATATTAGCAACACAACCAGTATCAAATACCCAGGTGCTACTGCGAGCATTAGTAAGGTACACATCAATAACATGTATATCATATATACCTTTGCTCACCTCGCCATCCTTCTTATCCGCCAAATACTTGGGGCAGTTCCGCTTCCAGTGACCAGTCTGCTTGCAGTAGAAGCACTCAGTTTCAGGCTTAGGTCCAGATTTGGGTTTCTTCTCCTGAGTAGCAACTTGTTTGCTGTTCTTTTTGAAGTACCCCTTCTTCTTCCCTTTGCCCTTTTTCTTGAAACTAGTGGTCTTGTTGACCATCAACACTTGATGCTCCTTCTTGATTTCTACCTCCGCAGCTTTCAGCATTGCGAAGAGCTCAGGAATTGTCTTATTCATCCCTTGCATATTATAGTTCATCACGAAGCTCTTGTAGCTAGGTGGAAGTGATTGGAGAATTCTGTCAATGACGCAATCATCTGGAAGATTAACTCCCAATTGAATCAAGTGATTATTATACCCAGACATTTTGAGTATATGCTCACTGACAGAACTGTTCTCCTCCATCTTGCAGCTATAGAACTTATTGGAGACTTCATATCTCTCAATCCGGGCATTTGCTTGAAATATTAACTTCAACCCTGGAACATCTCATATGCTCCATGACGTTCAAAACGTCGTTGAAGTCCCGATTCTAAGCCGTAAAGCATGGCACACTGAACTATCGATATTCATCAGCTTTGCTCTACCAGACGTTCATAACATCTGGTGTTGCTCCAACAGCAGGCCTGGCACCCAGCGGTGCTTCCAGGACGTAATTCTTCTCTGCAGCAATGAGGATAATCCTCAAGTTACGGACCCAGTCCGTGTAATTGCTACCATCATCTTTCAACTTTGCTTTCTCAAGGAACGCATTAAAATTCAACGGAACAACAGCACGGGCCATCTATCTACAATCAAACATAAACAAGCAAGATACTATCAGGTACCAAGTTCATGATAAATTTAAGTTCAATTAATCATATTACTAAAGAACTCCCACTTAGATAGACATCCCTCTAATCCTCTAAGTGATCATGTGATCCAAATCAACTAAACCATGTCCGATCATCACGTGAGATGGAGTAGTTTCATTGGTGAACATCACTATGTTGATCATATCTACTATATGATTCACGCTCGACCTTTCGGTCTCTGTGTTCCGAGGCCATATCTGTATATGCTTGGCTCGTCAAGTATAACCTGAGTATTCCGCGTGTGCAATTGTTTTGCACCCGTTGTATTTGAACGTAGAGCCTATCACACCCGATCATCACGTGGTGTCTCAGCACGAAGAACTTTCGCAATGGTGCATACTCAGGGAGAACACTTCTTGATAATTAGCGAGAGATCATCTTAGAATGCTACCGTCAATCAAAGAAAGATAAGATGTATAAAAGATAAACATCACATGCAATCAATATAAGTGATATGATATGGCCATCATCATCTTGTCCTTGTGATCTCCATCTTCGAAGCACCATCATGATCACCATCATCATCGGCGCGACACCTTGATCATCATCTTAGCATCGTTGTCGTCTCGCCAATCTTATGCTTCCACGACTATCGCTACCGCTTAGTGATAAAGTAAAGCATTACAGCGCAATTGCATTGCATACAATAAAGCGACAACCATATGGCTCCTGCCAGTTGCCGATAACTTGGTTACAAAACATGATCATCTCATACAATAAAATTTAGCATCATGTCTTGACCATATCACATCACAACATACCCTGCAAAAACAAGTTAGACGTCATCTACTTTGTTGTTGCAAGTTTTACGTGGCTGCTACGGGCTTAAGCAAGAACCAATCTTACCTACGCATCAAAACCACAACGATAGTTTGTCAAGTTGGTGCTGTTTTAACCTTCGCAAGGACCGGGCGTAGCCATACTCGGTTCAACTAAAGTTGGAGAAACTGACACCCGCCAGCCACCTATGTGCAAAGCACGTCGGTAGAACCAGTCTCGCGTAAGCGTACGCGTAATGTCGGTCCAGGGCGCTTCATCCAACAATACCACCGAACCAAAGTATGACATGCTGGTAAGCAGTATGACTTATATCGCCCACAACTCGCTTGTGTTCTACTCGTGCATATAACATCAACACATCAAACCTGGCTCGGATGCCACTATTGGGGAACGTAGTAATTTCAAAAAAATTCCTACGCATACGCAAGATCATGGTGATGCATAGCAACGAGAGGGGAGAGTGTAATCTACGTACTCTCGTAGACCGACAACGGAAGCATTATGATAACGCGGTTGATGTAGTCGTACGTCTTCACGGCCCAATCGATCAAGCACCGAAACTACGGCACCTCCGAGTTCTAGCACACGTTCAGCTCGATGACGATCCCCGGACTCCGATCCAGCAAAGTGTCGGGGAAGAGTTCTGTCAACATGACGGCGTGGTGACGATCTTGATGTTCTACTGTCGCAGGGCTTCGCCTAAGCACCACTACAATATTATCGAGGACTATGGTGGAAGGGGGCACCGCACACGGCTAAGAGAATGATCTTGGAGATGAACTTGTGTGTCTAGGGGTGCCCCCTGCCCCCGTATATAAAGGAGCAAGGGGGGGTGCGGCCGACCCTAGGAGGAGGCGCGCTGGAGGAGTCCTACTCCTACTGGGAGTAGGACTCCCCCCTTTCCCTAGTTGGATTAGGACTTGGGGGGAAGGAGGAGAGGGAAGAAAGGAAAGGGGGGGCGCCGCCCCCCTCCTTATCAAATTCGGACTTGGGGGGGCGGGCGGAGGGGCGCACGGCAGCCCCTAGGCCTCCTCTCCTCTTCCTCCACTAGGCCCATTAAGGCCCATTAGGTTACCGGGGGGTTCCGGTAACCTCCCGGTACTCCAGTAAAATGCCGATTTCACCCGGAACACTTCCGATGTCCAAACATAGGCTTCCAATATATCAATCTTTATGTCTCGAACATTTTGAGACTCCTCTTCATGTCCGTGATCACATCCGGGACTCCGAACAAACTTCGGTACATCAAAATATATAAACTCATAATGAAACTATCATCGTAACGTTAAGCATGCGGACCCTACAGGTTCGAGAACAATGTAGACATGACCGAGACATGTCTTCGGTCAATAACCAATAGCAGAACCTGGATGCTCATATTGGCTCCCACATATTCTACGAAGATCTTTTATCGGTCAGACCGCATAACAACATACTTTGTTCCCTTTGTCATCGGTATGTTACTTGCCCGAGATTCGATCGTCGGTATCTCAACACCTAGTTCAATCTCGTTACCGGCAAGTCTCTTTACTCGTTTTGTAATACATCATCTCGCAACTAACTCATTAGTTGCAGTGCTTGCAAGGCTTATGTGATGTGCATTACCGAGAGGGCCCAGAGATACCTCTCCGACAATCAGAGTGACAAATCCTAATCTCGAAATACGCCAACCCAACATGTACCTTTGGAGACACTTGTAGAGCTCCTTTATAATCACCCAGTTACGTTGTGATGTTTGGTAGCACACAAAGTGTTCCTCCGGCAAACAGGAGTTGCATAATCTCATAGTCATAGGAACATGTATAAGTCATGAAGAAAGCAATAGCAACATACTAAACGATCGGGTGCTAAGCTAATGGAATGGGTCATGTCAATCACATCATTCTCCTAATGATGTGATCCCGTTAATCAAATGACAACACATGTCTATGGTTAGGAAACATAACCATCTTTGATTAATGAGCTAGTCAAGTAGAGGCACACTAGTGACGTTTTAGTTTGTCTATGTATTCACACAAGTATTATGTTTCCGGATAATACAATTCTAGCATGAATAATAAACATTTATCATGATATAAGGAAATAAAATAATAACTTTATTATTGCCTCTAGGGCATATTTCCTTCAGTCTCCCACTTGCACTAGAGTCAATAATCTAGATTACACGGCAGTAACAATCACAGAGGTGCTCTCTTTATTCCCTAGCTAAACTAACGGGAACATAGGGCATAAGCACAGGAGCCAGGCAACCCAGCTTGGCCAAAACTTAAGTCATATCGATGGATATAATGGCGAAGAAAAGGTACATATGGGGAAAATGCATATGTGATGAGCTTGATGCCCGGAGAATAATAGCAAGCTTCTATACAAGAAGCCCCCAGGTATAATGGACGTACATATTTGAAGGCATATGTGTGCGTCTGAGGTGCGTGGTCTAACCGCACGAAAGCTTTAAGGCTAAAGAGAAAAACTAAAAGAGAGAGAAGGAAAGAAAAAAAGTATTATGGAAACAGAAGGGAGAAGGAGACGAACAAAGAGTTCGGCGCTTAGGCATAGAATCTTCGGAGTCTGGCCGCGTTCCAGGGGTTCGGCTCGAGGTGATTGTCTGAGGCATCACGCGGGTGGTACGCTCCTCCGGTGAGGACTTCGTCAATGATGAAGGGACCCTCCCATTTGGGCTTGAGTTTATCCTTTTTATTCTCCGACAAGCATAGAACGAGTTCGCTAACATTATAAGTCTTGGCCCGTACTTATCTGCTTTGATATCTGCGGACCTGTTGTTGATAAAATGCAGAACGGGCTTTTGCGACGTCACGCTCCTCCTCCAGGGCATCTAGGTTGTCCTGCTGATCGAGCTCGGCCTCTCTCTCTTCGTACATGCGCACCCGAGGTGAGTCATGTATAATGTCGCAGGGTAGCACAACCTCTGCGCCGTACACCATGAAAAAATGTGTGTATCCGGTAGTTCGGTTGGGCGTGGTCCGTAGCCCCCAGAGTACGGATTCAAGATCCTAGACCCAGTGTGCATCTGATTCCTTCAAAGACCGCACTAGCCTGGGTTTGATGCCGCTCATTATAAGACCGTTGGCCCGTTCGACTTGACCGTTTGTCTGCGGATGATAGACATAGGCGTAATTGAGCTTGATGCCCAGATTAGCGCACCAGGTTTTCACTTTGTTGGCTGTGAAATTAGAGCCGTTATCATTGATGATGATGTGTGGGACACCATAACAGTGTACGTGTCGGCCTTCTGGGAGCGGGGGTCCCCAGACTTACCTGCCTGCGGCCCACGGCGTGGCTAAGCCAGCGGGCTATACAGCCCATCTTCATCAACAAGGCATCCCAGACCCTCGCGAGGGTCCAAGCCTCACGAGGCGTACGACGCAAGGCCTCCTCTGGAGCGCCCTATCTAGGCAGGCTCACGAGGAGCGGAGATATCAAGGAGGGGCAAACCTCACAAGGCCATCGTGACGTGAGCCATGACGCACGACACCAGGCGGGCACCAGCGCGCATAGCGTCCTTATTTCCTCTTTGGTGCTAAGGAGGCTAGCGCAGACGAAGAGTACCGAGGCATCAGGCAAAGGTTGCTATATTGGTGCAACAAGACCAAGACCAGGAGGGCGGCAAGACGGAGGTCATCCTGGAGCCCAAGACGGCATCACCACCAGAGCTTTTCGCAGGCGAAGACCACTTTTGTCAGGATAGCTTGTAGTAGCTGTCCCCCTTCAAATTTGCCCGCCGTTGTTGGCTCCCTTCCTGCTCGATATTTGGGAAGAGGACCAGGGCCTATATAAGTAGAGCTAGCCACCATAGTAGAGGCATCTCATCTTAGCTTGATCCAACCCGATCAAGAGCCTACTCACAAGAACACCTCAACCTTAGGAGGTTGTTCTTCCCTTGTATTGTTCATCATCAGCCCTAGAGGCAATCCACCACCACCACACTAGAGTAGGGTATTACACCACGACGATGGCCTGAACCAGTATAAACCTCGTGTCTTTCCACGTTGCGAGTTCGTCGAGTTCGTTCGCGAGATCTTAGCGAGCTTGGGCGTAGATTGGTTTGAAGGAAAGACTTCGCGTGCACCCCAGTGTTTGAACCTTAAGGGTTTGCCGGAACCCCACATCCGACATTTGGTGCGCCAGGTAGGGGTGCGTCGTAGCTTCCCTTCCATCAGTTCGTCACTCCGTCGCTCCGTCGTCTCCATGGAGGATGCTCGCCGTGCTCGAGCTAAGCATCGGGCGGCCCTCACCGCCCGCGTCGCTCAGACGGCTCCCGTCGGTGGGCCACATCGCCGTTCTCCATCTCCCGCCGCCAACGCTGCCACCGGCCCGACGGGGAATGATACATCTCCAACGTATCTATAATTTTTGATTGATCAATGCTATATTATCTACTGTTCTGAATGTTTATGGGCTTTATTATACATTTTTATATCATTTTTGGGACTAACCTATTAACCCACTGCCCAGTGCCAGTTTCTGTTTTTACCCTGTTTTAGGGTTTCGAAGAAAAGGAGAACCAAACGGAGTCCAATTGACCTGAAACTTCACGGAACTCATTTTTGGAAGGAAAGAAGCCCAGAAGACTTGGAGTGCATGTCGGGGGATCTGCGAGGAGGTCACGAGGTAGGGGGGCGCGCCCTCCACCCTCGTGAGCCCCTTGTGGCCCCCCTGACGTACTTCTTCCGCCTATATATCTCCATATACCCTAAAAACATCCGTGAGCAAGATAGATTGGGAGTTCCGCCAAAAGCCTCCGTAGACACCAAAAACCAACCTAGACCCGTTCCAGCACCCTGCCGAAGGGGGCAATCCTTCTCCGGTGGCCATCTTCACCATCTCGGTGCTCTCCATGACGAGGAGGGAGTAGTTCTCCCTCGGGGCTGAGGGTATGTACCAGTAGCTATGTGTTTGATCTCTCTCTCTCTCTCTCGTGTTCTTGAGATGATACGATCTTGATGTATCGTGAGCTTTGCTATTATATTTGGATCCTATGATGTTTCTTTCCCCCTCTTCTCTCTTGTAATGAATCGAGTTTCCCCTTTGAAGTAATCTTATCGGATTGAGTCTTTAAAGACTTGAGAACACTTGATGTATGTCTTGCCATGGATATCTGTGGTGACAATGGGATACCACGTGCCACTTGATGTATGTTAAGGTGACCAACTTGCGGGTTCCGCCCATGAACCTATGCATAGGGGTTGGCACACGTTTTCGTCATGATTCTTCGGTAGAACTTTGGGGCACTCTTTGAGGTCCTTTGTGTTGGTTGAATAGATGAATCTGAGATTGTGTGACGCATATCGTATAATCATACCCACGGATACTTGAGGTGACATTGGAGTATCTAGGTGACATTAGGATTTTGGTTGATTTGTGTCTTAAGGTGTTATTCTAGTACGAACTCTAGGGCTGTTTGTGACACTTATAGGAATAGCCCAACGGATTGATTGGAAAGAATAACTTTGAGGTGGTTTCGTACCCTACCATAATCTCTTCGTTTGTTCTCCGCTATTAGTGACTTTAGAGTGACTCTTTGTTGCATGTTGAGGGATAGTTATGTGATCCAATTATGTTATCATTGTTGAGGGAACTTACACTAGTGAAAGTATGAACCCTAGGCCTTGTTTCAACACATTGCAATACTGTTTACGCTCACTTTTATCACTTGCTACCTTGCTGTTTTTATTATTTCAGATTACAAAAACTATTATCTACTATCCATATTGCACTTGTATCACCATCTCTTCGCCGAACTAGTGCACCTATACAATTTACCATTGTATTGGGTGTGTTGGGGACACAAGAGACTCTTTGTTATTTGGTTGAAGGGTTGCTTGAGAGAGGCCATCTTCATCCTACGCCTCCTACGGATTGATAAACCTTAGGTCATCCACTTGAGGGAAATTTGCTACTGTCCTACAAACCTTTGCACTTGGAGGCCCAACAACGTCTACAAGAAGAAGGTTGTGTAGTAGACATCAAGCTCTTTTCTGGTGCTGTTGCCGGGGTGGTTAGCGCTTGAAGGTATATCTTTAGATCTTGCAATCGAGTCTTTTAGTTTCTTGTTTTATCACTATTTTAGTTTATAAAAGAAAAGTACAAAAAATGGAATTGAGTTTGTCTCATACGCTTCACCTTTTTTAATATCTTTCGTGAGTATGATGGAAAGGATAATTGTGCTCAAGTGCTAGAAGAAGAAATCTATAAAATGTTTGGCACTAAGTATTTGAATGATGAGCATGATTGCAATGTTGTTAGTATGAATTCCTTGAACATCGATGATGCTAATGATATGCAAAGCCACAAGCTTGGGGAAGCTATGTATGATGAAGATGATATTTTTTGTCCCCCAAGTTTTGATGAGCAAATTTATTATGATGAAAGCATGCCTCCTATCTATGATGATTATTGTGATGACACGTATGCTTTAAAGAATAATGATAACAATGAAACTTGTCATCTTGATTTCAATTTTCAATCCCATGATAGTTATTTCGTTGAGTTTGCTCCCACTACTATTGATGAGAAGAATTTTGCTTATGTGGAGAGTAGTAAATTTTCTATGCTTGTAGACCATGAAAAGAATGCTTTAGGTGCTGGTTATATTTTAGAATTTATTCATGATACTACTGAAAATTATTATGAGGGAGGAATATATGCTTGTAGGAATTGCAATAATATCGAGTTTCCTCTCTATATGCTTAAAATTTTGAAGTTATGCTTGTTTTACCTTCCTATGCAAGTTGATTCTTGTTCCCATAAGTTGTTTTCTCATAAAATCCCTATGCATAGGAAGTGGGTTAGACTTAAATGTGTTAGTCATATTCTTCATGATGCTCTCTTTATGTTTCAATTCTTATCTTGTATGTGAGCATCGTTGAAATCATCATGCCTAGCTAGGGGCGTTAAACGATAGCGCTTGTTGGGAGGCAACCCAATTTTATTTTAGTTCCTTGCTTTTTTCTCCTGTTTAGTAATAAATAATTCATCTAGCATCTGTTTAGATGTAGTTTTATGCTTTTAATTAGTGTTTGTGCCAAGTAGAACCTTTGTGAAGACTTGGGGGAAGTCTTGTTGATCATGCTGTCAAAAACAGAAACTTTAGCGCTCACGAGAACTGCTGTCACTTTTATTTGAAGAGTGATATTTAGTTAATTCTTTTTGAAGATGATTAATATATAAATTCCTCAGGTCCAGCAATTTATTTGAGAATTTTATGAGTTCCAGAAGTATATGTTTGATCCAGATTACTACAGACTGTTCTGTTTTTGACAGATTCTGTTTTTCGTGTGTTGTTTGCTTATTTTGATGAATCTATGGCTAGTAAAATAGTTTATAAACCATAGAGAAGTTGGAATACAATAGGTTTAACACAAATATAAATAAATAATGAGTTCATTATAGTACCTTGAAGTGGTGATTTATTTTCTTATACTAACGGAGCATACGAGTTTTCTTTTAAGTTTTGTGTTGTGAAGTTTTCAAGTTTTGGGTAAGGATTCGATGGACTATGGAATAAGGAGTGGCAAGAGACTAAGCTTGGGGATGCCCAAGGCACCCCAAGGTAATATTCAAGGATAGCCAAGAGCCTAATCTTGGGGATGCCCCAGAAGGCATCCCCTCTTTCGTCTTCGTTCATCGGTAACTTTACTTGGAGCTATATTTTTATTCGCCACATGATATGTGTTTTGCTTGGAGCGTCAATTTATTTTTTTAGGATTTTCTTTCTGTTATTTAGAATAATGTTTTGCATCTTTCATTTCAATAAAAGTGGCATTGATAGCCTTTACTATGCCTATGTTACAAGTGTACATGTTGCTGTTTGAAAACAGAAAGTTTACCGCTGTTGCAATAATTCCCTAGAAAAGTCAGAATGTGAGAAAATGTTGAAACCTTTTGAATATTAAGCTCTGATAAATTTACTACAGTGGGAATTTTATTTCATAATTTTTGGAGCTAGGGAAGTATGGATGTTGCAGCATTCTTTACAGACTATCCTGTTTAGGCAGATTGCTGTTATGTTTGCATATGTTTGCTTCTTTAATGATTCTATTTGAGGATGGGACTATTATATTTGAAGAGACATTTAGTATTCAATGTTGAATAATAATTTTAGTGATTTGCTACAGTAGAGTATGATAAGGTTTTGCAATGGTTTATACTAACTTATCTCACGAGTCCTTGTTGAGTTTTGTGTGGATGAAGCTTTTGAGATTTAGGGAGACCGTGATATGAGAGGAATTAAGGAGACACAAAATCTCAAGCTTGGGGATGCCCAAGGCACCCCAAGATAATATTTCAAGAAGTCTCAAGCATCTAAGCTAGGGGATGCCCCGGTTGGCATCCCACCTTTCTTCTTCAACAACTATCGGTTAGTATCGGTTGATCCTAAGTTTTTGCTTCTTCACATGATGTTTTCTATTCTTAGAATGTCATTTTCTTTTGCTTTGCTTGCTGTTTGAATAAAATACCAAGATCTGAAATTATTAAATGTTAGAGAGTCTTCACGTAGTTGCATAATTATTCGACTACGCATTGATCTTCACTTATATCTTTCAGAGTAGTTTGTCATCTGCTCTAGTGCTTCACTTATATCTTTTAGAGCATGGTGGTAGTTTTATTTTGAAGAAATAGATGAACTCTCATGCTTCACTTAGATTATTTTGAGAGTCTTAAACAGCATGGTAATTTGCTTAAAATCCTAATATGCTAGGTATTCAAGAATAATAAAATTCTCTTATGAGTGTGTTGAATACTATGAGAAGTTTAATGCTTGATGATTGTTTTGAGATATGGAGATGGTGATATTAGAGTCGTGCTAGTTGAGTAGTTGTGAATTTGAGAGATACTTGTGTTGAAGTTTGTGATTCCCGTAGCATGCACGTATGGTGAACCGTTATGTAATGAAGTCGGAGCATCAGGTGTTTATTGATTGTCTTCCTTATGAATGGCGGTCGGGGATGAGCGATGGTCTTTTCCTACCAATCTATCCCCCTAGGAGCGTGCGCGTAGTACTTTGTTTCGATAACTAATAGATTTTTGCAATAAGTATGTGAGTTCTTTATGACTAATGTTGAGTCCATGGATTATACGCACTCTCACCCTTCCGCCATTGCTAGCCTCTCTAGTACCGCGCAACTTTCGCCGGTACCACAAACCCACCATATACCTTCCTCAAAACAGCCACCATACCTACCTATTATGGCATTTCCATAGCCATTCCGAGATATACTGCCATGCAACTTTCCACCGTTCCGGTTATTATGACACACTCCATCATTGTCATATTTCTTAGCATGATCATGTAGTTGACATTGTATTTGTGGCAAAGCCACCGTTCATAATTCTTTCATACTTGTCACTCTTGATTCATTGCACATCCCGGTACACCGTCGGAGGCATTCATATAGAGTCATATCTTTGTTCTAGCATCGAGTTGTATCATTGAGTTGTAAATAAATAGAAGTGTGATGATTATCATTCAATAGAGCATTGTCCCAAAAAAAGAAAAAAAAAGAGAAAGGCCATAAAAAGAAAGGCCAAATAAAAAATAAAGGCCAAATAAAAAAAGGAAAGGCCAAAAAAGGGACAATGCTACCATCCTTTTCCACACTTGTGCTTCAAAGTAGCACCATGATATAGCGAGTCTCATATATTGTGCTTCAAAGTAGCACCATGTTCTTCATATAGAGAGTCTCATATGTTGTCACTTTCATATACTAGTGGAAATTTTTCCTTATAGAACTTGCCTTGTATATTCCAATGATGGGCTTCCTCAAAATGCCCTAGGTCTTCGTGAGCAAGTGAGTTGGATGCACACCCACTAGTTTCTTTTGTTGAGCTTTCATATACTTATAGCTCTAGTGCATCCGTTGCATGGCAATCCCTACTCACTCACATTGATATCTATTGATGGGCATCTCCATAGCCCGTTGATACGCCTAGTTGATGTGAGACTATCTTCTCCCTTTTTGTCTTCTCCACAACCACCATTCTATTCCACCTATAGTGCTATGTCCATGGCTCACGCTCATGTATTGCGTGAAGATTGAAAAAGTTTGAGAACATCAAAAGTATGAAACAATTGCTTGGCTTGTCATCGGGGTTGTGCATGATTTAAATATTTTGTGTGGTGAAGATGGAGCATAGCCAGACTATATGATTTTGTAGGGATAGCTCTCTTTGGCCATGTTATTTTGAGAAGACATAATTGCTTAGTTAGTATGCTTGAAGTATTATTATTTCTATGTCAATATGAACTTTTGTCTTGAATCTTATGGATCTGAATATTCTTGCCACAATTAAGAAGAATCACATTGAAATTATGCCAACTAGCATTCTACATCAAAAATTATCTTTTTATCATTTACCTACTCGAGCACGAGCAGGAATTAAACTTGGGGATGCTTGATACGTCTCCAACGTATCTATAATTTTTTATTGCTCCATGCTATATTATCTACTGTTTTGAATGTTTATGGGCTTTATTATACATTTTTATATCATTTTTGGGACTAACCTATTAACCCAGAGCCTAGTGCCAGTTTCTGTTTTTACCCTGTTTTAGGGTTTTGAAGAAAAGGAAAATCAAACGGAGTCCAATTGACCTGAAACTTCACGGAACTCATTTTTGGAAGGAAAGAAGCCCAGAAGACTTGGAGTGCATGTCGGGGGATCTGCGAGGAGGTCACGAGGTAGGGGGGCGCGCCCTCCACCCTCGTGAGCCCCTTGTGGCCCCCCTGACGTACTTCTTCCGCCTATATATCTCCATATACCCTAAAAACATCCGTGAGCAAGATAGATTGGGAGTTCCGCCAAAAGCCTCCGTAGACACCAAAAACCAACCTAGACCCGTTCCAGCACCCTGCCGAAGGGGGCAATCCTTCTCCGGTGGCCATCTTCACCATCTCGGTGCTCTCCATGACGAGGAGGGAGTAGTTCTCCCTCGGGGCTGAGGGTATGTACCAGTAGCTATGTGTTTGATCTCTCTCTCTCTCTCTCGTGTTCTTGAGATGATACGATCTTGATGTATCGTGAGCTTTGCTATTATATTTGGATCCTATGATGTTTCTTTCCCCCTCTTCTCTCTTGTAATGAATCGAGTTTCCCCTTTGAAGTAATCTTATCGGATTGAGTCTTTAAAGACTTGAGAACACTTGATGTATGTCTTGCCATGGATATCTGTGGTGACAATGGGATACCACGTGCCACTTGATGTATGTTAAGGTGACCAACTTGCGGGTTCCGCCCATGAACCTATGCATAGGGGTTGGCACACGTTTTCGTCATGATTCTTCGGTAGAACTTTGGGGCACTCTTTGAGGTCCTTTGTGTTGGTTGAATAGATGAATCTGAGATTGTGTGACGCATATCGTATAATCATACCCACGGATACTTGAGGTGACATTGGAGTATCTAGGTGACATTAGGATTTTGGTTGATTTGTGTCTTAAGGTGTTATTCTAGTACGAACTCTAGGGCTGTTTGTGACACTTATAGGAATAGCCCAACGGATTGATTGGAAAGAATAACTTTGAGGTGGTTTCGTACCCTACCATAATCTCTTCGTTTGTTCTCCGCTATTAGTGACTTTAGAGTGACTCTTTGTTGCATGTTGAGGGATAGTTATGTGATCCAATTATGTTATCATTGTTGAGGGAACTTACACTAGTGAAAGTATGAACCCTAGGCCTTGTTTCAACACATTGCAATACTGTTTACGCTCACTTTTATCACTTGCTACCTTGCTGTTTTTATTATTTCAGATTACAAAAACTATTATCTACTATCCATATTGCACTTGTATCACCATCTCTTCGCCGAACTAGTGCACCTATACAATTTACCATTGTATTGGGTGTGTTGGGGACACAAGAGACTCTTTGTTATTTGGTTGCAGGGTTGCTTGAGAGAGACCATCTTCATCCTACGCCTCCTACAGATTGATAAACCTTAGGTCATCCACTTGAGGGAAATTTGCTACTGTCCTACAAACCTCTGCACTTGGAGGCCCAATAATGTCTACAAGAAGAAGGTTGTGTAGTAGACATCAGGGAACGAGCAGCAGGCGTCCTCACTGCATACTTCGGTGCAGTAGGACGACCGCACCACCACTCCATCGCTGACCCCTGCCGGTTTTTCGTCTCACGCGCACCGCGCTCCCATGGAGGCACAGGTCGTGCTCCTCATGGCAAACGAGCTCCTGCGCTACCGCCCCATCGACGACCTCTACAAGGAGTGGCTCGACCGCGTTGTCGAGCTCGTCCGCACCGCAGGGGGCTCTCCGGCGCCGTCCCACTCTCTGCCTCCCCCTCAACCAGCCGCGGGCGACGGGGCTCATGGCGTGCCTCCACCACCTCAGACCCAAGACGGCGCCTTGGCACCAAGGCGCGCGGCTCCGTGGTGTGATCCGCCGCGCCCGGCGCCCGCACGCGAAGAGAGAAGCTGCCAAGAAATTCCTCGGCCGCGAGAAGCTGCACCTGCGCTCCCCGCGCCACCTTGTCAAGACCGCGCACTGCCCGTAGTGCGCAGTGCGGACCTCGTCAAGACCAAGCTCCACCTCTGAAGCGGGCCCCGGAAACCATGGCTGGCTGTAGCGCCTTCACCCCTGAGCTACGTAGCATCGCTTGGCCGGGCAAGTTCAAGCCGGATCTGCCTCATCGCTATGACGGTACCGCTGATCCCGCAGAGTTCCTGCAGCTCTATGAGCTGAGCATCGAAGCGGCCAACGGCGACGAAAAGGTCATGGCGAACTGGTTTCCCATGGCTCTCAAGGATGGAGCTCGCTCTTGGCTCCTAAATCTGCAGCACAGCTCGATCTCCTCCTGGGACGAGATGCACGACCGCTTCGTCGCCAACTTCTAGGGCACTCACGACCGCCCACCGGCCACGGGTGATCTACGCCGCATCAAGCAACAACCAGGAGAGACCCTCCAGAAGTACATCCAGCGCTTCAACAACACCCGCCTCAAGATCCCCAAGGTCACTGACGAGGCCATCATCTTCGTGTTTTCCGACGGCGTCTGTGACGTCAAGATGAAGGAAGAGCTCGCCATCCACGAGGAGCTCTGCACATCTCAGGAGCTGTTCAACATGGTGACCAAGTGCGCAAGAGCTGAGGAGGGGCGCCTCCCTCTCCTTGAGCTGCCAGCCATGGGCGCGGAGGAGAAGAAGGCCAAGGCCAAGGACGTGAAGCGCAAGGAGGCAGCTGTGCTCACAGCGGAGCCCGACATCAAGCGGGGCAGAGATCAGCCCGAGTCATCCAAGAACGGCCGACCGTTCTGCGCCTTCCACAACCTGAACAACCACAACACCAGCGACTGTCAAGAGCTCAGAGCCATACGGGAAGGGCGCTATGGTCGACGCCCCGAGCGCAACGACCAGGGCTATGGCCGCAGAGGAGGACATGGAGGCGGACGCTGGGACGACCATGGCCTGTGCCAGGAGTGGCGCGACCAGCCTCGTGAGGACCGCTGGCAGGACCAACCTCACGAGGGCGCCTGGAGGGACCCGCCGCGTGAAGATCGCCCCCAGGGCAACACCAGTCTTCCCCCGCTGCCGCCAACAAGAAGGAACAACGACCACCACCAGGATGAGGGGGTTGGGGGCTTCCAGGAGCCGCGTGCGATCGCCTGCATCTTGGGCGGCACCCAGGCCCCAGCCTCTCAGTGCATCTTCAAACAGTTCGCTTGCGAGGTGAACGCGGCGCTCCCCAAACTCGAGGACACACACCCGCTCAGGTGGTCCCAATGCGCCATCACTTTCAACTCGGTGGATCAGCTCAAGTGCGCAGCTGCCGTCGGCGTCCTCCTGATGTTGTATTCCCTAGTCATCAGCAATGTGCAGGTTACCAAGAGTCTCATCGACGGCGGTGCAGGGCTCAACGTCCTGTCCGTCAACACGTTCGACAACCCCCAAGTGCCATATGAACAGCTCCAGCCCACCAAGCCTTTCTCAGGAGTGACCAACGGCTCCACCACACCGATAGGGCAGGTCCGCCTGCCCATCACCTTCGGGGAGCGCAAGAACTACCGCACCGAGCTCATCGACTTCGACGTCTGATACGTCTCCGTCATATCTACTTTTCCAAACACTTTTGCCCTTGTTTTGGACTCTAACTTGTATGATTTGAATGGAACTAACCCGGACTGACGCTGTTTTCAGCAGAATTGCCATGGTGTTGGTTTATGTGCAGAAAACAAATATTCTCGGAATGACCTGAAACTCCACGGAACATCTTAGAAAAAATAATAAAAAATCCTCACCAAAGATGAAGACCAGGGGCCCACACCCTTCTCACGAGGGTGGGGGGCGCCCCCCCTAGGGCGCGCCCCTCTACCTCGTGGGCCCCCTGGAAACCCTCCGATGCCAACTCCAACTCTATATATTTGCTTTCGGAGAGAAAAAAATCAGAGATAAGAAATCATCGCGTTTTACGATAAGGAGCCGCCACCAAGCCCTAAAACCTCTCGGGAGGGCTGATCTGGAGTCCGTTCGGGGCTCCGGAGAGGGGGATTCATCACCGTCGTCATCATCAACCATCCTCCATCACCAATTTCATGATGCTCACCACCATGCGTGAGTAATTCCATCGTAGGTTTGCTGGACGGTGATGGGTTGGACGAGATTTATCATGTAATCGAGTTAGTTTTGTTAGGGTTTGATCCCTAGTATCCATTATGTTCTGAGATTGATGTTGCTATGACTTTGCTATGCTTAATGCTTGTCACTAGGGCCCGAGTGCCATGATTTCAGATCTGAACCTGTTATGTTTTCATGAATATATGTGAGTTCTTGTTCCTATCTTGCAAGTCTATAGTCACCTACTATGTGTTATGATCCGGCAACCCCGAAGTGACAATAATCGGGACCACTCCCGGTGATGACCATAGTTTGAGGAGTTCATGTATTCACTATGTGCTAATGCTTTGTTCTGGTTCTCTATTAAAAGGAGGCCTTAATATCCCTTAGTTTCCAATAGGACCCCGCTGCCACGGGAGGGTAGGACAAAAGATGTCATGCAAGTTCTTTTCCACAAGCACGTATGACTATATACGGAATACATGCCTACATTACATTGATGAATTGGAGCTAGTTCTGTGTCACCCTATGTTATGACTGTTACATGATGAACCGCATCCGGCATAATTATCCATCACTGATCCGGTGCCTACGAGTTTTCCATATACTAGTTTATGCTTATTTACTTTCCCGCTGCTACTATTACAATCACTACAAAATACCAAAAACATTACTTTTGTTGTCTTTACTTTTGTTGCCACTACCACCACTATCATATTACTTGGCTACTAAACACTTTGCTGCAGATACTAAGTTTCCAGGTGTGGTTGAATTGACAACTCAGCTGCTAATACTTGAGAATATTCTTTGGCTCCCCTTGTGTCGAATCAATAAATTTGGGTTGAATACTCTACCCTCGAAAGCTGTTGCGATCCCCTATACTTGTGGGTTATCAACGTCGTGCACATCCGCCTGCCGTACAATGCCATCCTCGGGTATCCAGCCCTAGCCAAGTTCATGGCAGTCACTCATCATGGCTACAATGTTCTCAAGATTCTAGGAAGCGGAGGAATCATCACGGTCCCGTGTGAAGAGAGGGATGCGGTGTGCTCCCTCGAGCGCGCCTTTCAAGCCACAGCAATCGACGACCCCGACAGCAGAAATGAAGGCCTTCTGGAGGTCATCCCCAAGAAGAAGCAGCCGCGCTGTGCAGGACCTCAGGAGGATGGCGTTGCGGCAGGAGCCACGTCAAGACCAGCGCCTGCTCCAGGGGCGCCTCCCTCCATCGCATAGGAAGGCGCGCCTGGCGCCCTCCTCAGGCAGGGCTCGGGGGCTCTCTTCTGGAGGGCCTCAGACCTTGCCAACCTCATGAGGGAGGCACTTGGGCACCACTTGGAGGCGTGCTTTTGCGGCACGTGACCCTCAGGAGAGCACAGGGCAAGGAGTGCCCACCATTCAGGAGTTCATCACCAAGACCACCCAGGAACTGCAAGAAGCAAGAGCCATGCGCGGCGACAGCCGCCCATGAGGCGCAGCTCCGCATCCTAGTGAGGATGCTGGGTTGTGTGTTTGCATCAACGTCCCAGGGCTCAACAGGGTCGCATCTCAGGAGCGTTTCTGGCCTTCGCGTGTGGGCCGCTGTGAGGGCCCGTCGCACAACTACGTTCGTATGCCCTTTGGCTTGCCTAGCGCGACGTCGGCCTATCAGCGCAACATGCCACGTGTCCTGGCGGCTCAGGAAGCCAGGTACCACGACGTTCTAGAGGAGATGGAGACGGTCTTCAGGGAACCTCCCGAGCCCCCATAGCCTCCCGAGGCTCAGGGTTCTGGCGGCTCGTGAGGAGTCATTTCTTCAACGCACGCCTTCAGCTGCATCAACTCTACTTCGTCTACAGAACTAGGTGACATCTTCCAAGCTCGTTTAGCTGGGAGCGCCCCTCAGGCTGCATTATTCCCAGGTCGCGTGGGTCCGTCCCTGTGGCATGTATCCCTTTTGCTTATGTCTTTAGCTTACCTTGTTGGGGGCGCCCCTCGGGCTGCATCATCCCCAAGCCGCTCGGGCCGGACCCGGTGGCACGCATCTTCCTGCATTTATCCAAGTTGATCTGCTCTCCATGCTTAACCTGCCAACTGCTATCACCTGCTCGATCATCGCCTCCCCCGGGGCCTCCACACAGGCACATCGTAGGTGCATGGGTCCGTCCCTGCCACGCCGACAAATCTGAGCGGTCGAGCTCTGGCTCGCGGCACGCCCTGCGCACGTCACCTCACCAGGCCCTCAGTGCCTTCACCTCATCCAGAGCAACCAACGGTAGGCTGATAGCTGTAACGGAAAACCGTGTTTCTTCTTGTGCCTGTTCACAGGGATCCTGTGGGAAGGATAGCAGGCAGCGTCGCGAGTCTCCTTTTCTCTCGTGCAATTCGCTTGCGCGTTAAAAGGGGGGCTCCTGAGCATCGCGACTCAGGAGCTCTTGCTGGCTCTCCAGCCCTCACCCCCTGGCCTTGACCATGGCATCGCGACCTGGCATACCAGCGGCGGCTGAGCTCACTCAAGGGCCGGGACCTGAGGACGTAGAGCACTAAGGAGAACATGAGGGGAGAGAAACTTGTATGGGCCAGCCTAGCTATGCCACACGAGTAGGCGCGCAACCCTAGCGCAACGTCAGGAGTCGCCACGAGATCAACAAGATAAGTCCCGCACTGGAATCGGCTAAATGTTTGGGCCTAATGGTCACTCACGCCTTGCCGCAACCCCGTTGCGGCCACGTTAACTCCCTTTCTCGCCTTACCATGGCTGCTTGAGCGCTAAGGGGGACCTCCTGAGCATCGCGCCTCAGGGGCTCTTACTGGACCTCGGGCCGCACACCTCCTGGCCTTGACCACGGCACGCGACCTGGCATACCAGTGACGGCTGTAGCCTGCTTGGGGACCGGGACCTGTCAGTATAGAGCAACAAGCTATCGCGAGGAAAGAAAGGGGGACCGAGCCTTAACGGAACATGCGTTCACCAAATTCTCATAATAGGGAAGATAAGCACAAAAGACATTACAGGCCCTTACATGCCCCCACGGGGTAATTCATGATCCTTCGCAGGAAACAAAAGCTGATACTAAGGGGAATCCTATCTACATCCTTCCGCGGTGGACACCATCATCAACAGTGGGCCACGGGACGTCGGCGCCAACCCCATCCAGATCAGCGGCAGCGACGGCCAGACGCCGCAGCTCTGCTCCGAGCGCGGCGAGAGCTGGGGGGCACGTAGCTGTCATCGCTCGTCTCTGGAGTCTCATGGAGCTCAGGAGAGTTGCTGGACTCCCAAGGGCTGCTGCTGCTGGAGTGGCCGCGAGCGGGACGCGCGTCAGCCTCACGCTCCTCTCTAGAGAAGCACTCCAGGCGGTGTCCCTCATCATCGAAGACCTTGAAGAAGAGCGTGGAGACACTGTCGTACTCAAAGTGGATCACGAGGGTGCCCCTCGCACGGCAGACCCGCGCGATCTCGCCCTAGCCGCGAGTCATGAAGATCTTGCCGGTGGGGACCGCTTCGATCTTCGCTCCGGTCGCCGGAGCGCTGCAGTCGGCATGTTGTAGCCAGAGCTCGAGAGGCCCCCTCGGCGGCATCATGTTGGAGAAGAACCGCGGGAAGCGGATCTAGGAGCTTGGAGGCATCGGCACCCACAGCACCAACTCGCGTGATGAGTCCGCGGCGTGAACCCCAGGGGCGAAGGTATGCGTCACCGTGGCGCGGCGACCCGTACCAAGGCCTCAACAGCACCTGCATCGCCGCTTCATCACAGTGATGGATCAACCTTTTCTTCGGCGGAAGAGGCCCCGGATCATCATGGGGAGCCTTTCCTTTCTCTTCAGTAGAAAACTTTCTGATGGGCGCCATTATTGTCAGAAGTGGAGCAAGGAGGAAGGAGCAAGAAAGCAAGGAAGAGATGGGCAATGGGGGCTCTGCCCCCTCCCCATTTATAGCAAGAGAAGGCCAACCGGTGTCTCCCACGATCACAGGTAATGATGGTTTTCCTTGCATGTCGCAGGGACTTGTCAAGTCGTGCAGTTGCTGAGGCAACATGGGGAAGCGGAGACGCCCACGTCCAATCAACCGCCACACGTCAACCGAGGCTGCAGGCTTTTGGGGGCCCATGGTGCTCTGAACTTGACCCTTGGCTTTGCCGTGAAGCCAAGCCCGGGCGCACCTTGGGCCTGGGGGCTACTGTCAGCGTTCTGGGAATGGGGGTCCCCAGACTTGTCTGCCTGCGGCCCACAGCGTGGCTAAGCCAGTGGGCCCTATGGCCCATCTTCATCAACAAGGCATCCAAGACCCTCGCGAGGGTCCAAGCCTCGCGAGGCGGACGACGCAAGGCCTCCTCTGGAGCGACCTAGCTAGGCAGGCTCACGAGGAGTGGAGATGTCAAGGCGGGGCAAACCTCACGAGGCCCTCGTGACGTGAGCCATGACGCACGACACCAGGCGGGTTCCAGGCAGGCGCCAGCGCGCACAGCGTCCTTATTTCCTCTTTGGTTCTAAGGAGGCTAGCGCAGACGAAGAGTACCGAGGCATCAGGCAAAGGTTGCTATATTGGTGCAACAAGACCAAGACCAGGAGGACGTCAAGACGGAGGTCATCGTGGAGCCCAAGATGGCGTCACCGCCAGAGCTTTTCGCAGGCGAAGACCACTTTTGTCAGGATAGCTTGTACTAGCTGTCCCCCTTCAAATTTGCCCGCCGTTGTTGGCTCCCTTCACGCTCGATATTTGGAAAGAGGACCAGGGCCTATATCAGTAGAGCTAGCCACCATAGTAGAGGCATCTCATCTTAGCTTGATCCAACCCGATCGAGAGCCTACTCACAAGAACACCTCAACCTCAGGAGGCCGTTCTTCCCTTGTACTGTTCATCATCAGCCCTAGAGGCAATCCACCACCACAACACTGGAGTAGGGTATTACACCACAACGGTGGCCCGAACTAGTATAAACCTCATGTATTTCCGTGTTGCGAGTTCGTCAAGTTCGTCCGCGAGATCTTAGCGAGCCAGGGCATAGATTGGTGGGAAGGAAAGACTTCGCGCGCACCCCAGTGTTCGAACCTTAAGGGTTTGCCAGAACCCCACATCCGACAATACGAGGCCGGATATAAATTCTATCACTGGCCCGGACTCGGCCGTTAACTGGTTTGGCCTCTATCCACTTAGTGAATTTATCCACCATGACCAGCAGATATTTTTTCTTATGGCTTCCTCCTTTAAGGGGTCCAACCATGTCCAATCCCCAGACCGCAAAAGGCCAAGTGATGGGGATTGTTTGTAGGGCAGTGGGGGGCATGTGGCTTTGATTGGCGAAGAGTTGGCATTCGACGCAACGTCGGACAAGGTCTTGTGCATCTGCTCGGGCCGTCGGCCAATAAAACCCTGTACAGAAGGCCTTGCTAACAAGGGCCCGAGCTGCGGCGTGGTGCCCGCCGAGACCGTCATGAATCTCAGCCAGGAGCTGCCGCCCCTCCTCCTCGAAGATGCATCTTTGAAGGACTCCGGTAGCGCTTTTCTTATAGAGTTCTCCGTCGTGAACCTTGTAGGCCTTCGAACGCCGGACAATGCGGCAGGCCTCATTCTGATCCTCAGGAAGTTCCTTCCTATTAAGGTAGGCCAAGAAGGGTTCGGTCCATGGGGCAATGACTGCCATAATGAGATGGGTCGACGGTGTTATTTTGGTGGCTGAGCCTCCGATGATATCGGTGTGTTCGGAATCTGGGGTTGTGTTCGAATCCAGACTAGTGTTGCCGCTTTCCCCCTGCCACACCATGGATGGCTTGAAAAGCCTTTCCAGAAAGATGTTAGGTGGGACTGGGTCGTGCTTGGCGCCGATACGAGCAAGAACGTCCGCCGCTTGATTACTTTCTCGGGCCACGTGATGAAACTCGAGTCCCTCGAACCGAGCCGACATTTTTAGGATGGCATTACGATAAGTCACCATCTTTGGATCTTTGGCATCGAAGTCTCCATTTATTTGAGATATTGCAAGGTTTGAGTCCCCACGCACTTCGAGGCGCTGCATACCCATGGAGACAGCCATCCGGAGACCACGCAATAGGGCCTTGTATTCGGCTGCATTATTGGAGTCTGTGCATAGTATTTGGAGTGCATACTAAACGACATCTCCCGTGGGGGACGTCAAAACGACGCCTGCTGATACGTCTCCAACGTATCTATAATTTTTGATTGCTCCATGCTATATTATCTACTGTTTTGGACTATATTGGGCTTTATTTTCCACTTTTATATTATTTTTGGGACTAACCTATTAACCGGAGGCCCAGCCCAGAATTGTTGTTTTTTGCCTATTTTAGTGTTTCGGAGAAACAGAATATCAAACGGAATAAAATCTTCGGGAACGTGATTTTCTCATCGAACGTGATCCAGGAGACTTGGACCCTACTCCAAGGAGTCAAAGAGGAGGTCACGAGGGCGGGGGGCGCGCCCCCTGCCTCGTGGGCCCCTCGGTGCTCCACCGACGTACTTCTTCCTCCTATATATACCTATGTACCCCCAAACGATCAGAACAGGAGCCAAAAACCTAATTCCACTGCTGCAACTTTCTGTATCCACGAGATCCCATCTTGGGGCCTGTTCTGGAGCTCCGCCGGAAGAGGGCCGTCATCACGGAGGGCTTCTACATCATCCTAGCCCCTCCGATGAAGTGTGAGTAGTTTACCTTAGACCTTCGGGTCCATAGTTAGTAGCTAGATGGCTTCTTCTCTCTTTTTGGATCTCAATACAAAGTTCCCCCCTCTCTTGTGGAGATCTATTCGATGTAATCTTCTTTTTGCGGTGTGTTTGTTGAGACCGATGAATTGTGGGTTTATGATCAAGTCTATCTATGAATAATATTTGAATCTTCTCTGAATTCTTTATGTATGATTGGTTATATTTGCAAGTCTCTTCGAATTATCTATTTGGTTTGGACAACTAGATTGGTAGTTCTTGCCATGGGAGAAGTGCTTAGCTTTAGGTTCGATCTTGCGGTGTCCTTTCCCAGTGACAGAAGGGGCAACAAGGCACGTATTGCATCGTTGCCATCGAGGATAACAAGATGGGGTTTATTTCATATGGCATGAATTTATCTCTCTACATCATGTCATCTTTCTTAAGGCGTTACTCTATTTTTAACTTAATACTCTAGATGCATGCTGGATAGCGGTCGATAAGTGGAGTAATAGTAGTAGATGCAGAATCGTTTTGGTCTACTTGTCACGGATGTGATGCCTATATACATGATCATGCCTAGATATTCTCATAACTATGCTCAATTCTGTCAATTGCTCGACAGTAATTTGTTCACCCACCGTAGAATACTTATGCTCTTGAGAGAAGCCACTAGTGAAAACTATGGCCCCGGGGTCTATTCTCATCATATCAATCTCCATCACGTTAATCTTGGTTTGCTTTTTTACTTTGCCTTTACTTTTACTTTGCATCTTTATACCAAAAATACCAAAAATATTATATCTATCAGATCTCACTCTCGTAAGTGACCGTGAAGGGATTGACAACCCCTAATCGTGTTGGTTGCGAGTAGCTATCGTTTTGTGCAGGTACGAGGGACTTGAGCGTGGCCTCCTACTGGATTGATACCTTGGTTCTCAAAAACTGAGGGAAATACTTACGCTACTCTGCTGCATCATCCCTTCCTCTTCGGAGAAAACCAACGCAAGCTCAAGACATAGCACCCGCTCCTAGCCCTGCCAACATTTTGAAGCCATCGAAGTACATAACCCAGTTGGAATATGTGCCGTACTCTTTAGGGAGTTCGACCTCTGTCCATTCGGCGACGAAGTCAGCCAGTACTTGGGATTTAATAGCTCGACGTGGTTTGTATGTAATATCAAATGGAAGGAGCTCAATGGCCCATTTGGCAATCCGGCCCATGGCACCGCGGTTGTTTATTATGTCATTGAGTGGTACTTCGGAAGCCACCGTGATCGAACACTCCTGGAAGTAGTGCCGTAGCTTTCGGGATGCCATGAAGACTGAAAGTGCAACTATCCCTAGGTGGTTTTGGTAATTCATAACAACATATAGCTCATTGAACTAATGCTATTCCAAGATGACTATTTCAGGAAAGCTCAATGATTGGCATGGCATGGATGTGAAAGTGGAACCCTAAAATCGCTAAGGACAAAGGATTGCTCAAGCTCAAAAGCTCAAGACTCTTCATTTTTATATTTTAGTGATCCAGATCACATTGAGTCTTAGGAAAAAGCCAATACTATCAAGGAGGGAATGAGGTGTTGCTTAATGAGCCTCTTGCTTCATGTGCTTAATGATATGCTCCAAAACCCTCAACTACTTTCCCATATCCACATATGACCTTAAACCCAAAGCCAAACTCGGTCCTACCGATTCTTTCTAATCCGGCGCCACGAGTTCACTGTCAGCCACTGCCAAACCCTAGCAAATTCGGTTCTACGATAGGGGATCTCGGTCTCACCGAGATGGGATTGCAAATCTCTCTGTTTCCCTTTTGTACTTTTCGGTCTCACGAAGAGCGACTCGGTCCCGAGATTGCAATGTAAATTCAGTGTTCCTTTTTGTAACTTTCGGTCTCACCGAAAAGAGCAAATCGGTCCCACCGAGTTTTCCTGACCAACTCTCTGGTTAGCTAATTACCAAAATCGGTCTCACCGAGTTTGTGTAATCGGTCTCACCGAGATTACGTTATGCCAACCCTAACCATATCGGTCCTACCGAGTTGCATGTCAGTCCCACCGAAAATCTCTAACGGTCACTAGGTTTACATTTTCGGTCTGACCGAGTTTGTTGATTCGGTCCCACCGAGATTGGAAAACTGTGTGTAACAGTTGGATTTTGTGTGGAGGCTATATATACCCCTCCACCTCCTCTTCATTCATTGAGAGAGCCATCAGAACACATACACAATTCCAACTCATATGTTCTGAGAGAGAACCACCTACTCATGTGTTGAGACCAAGATATTCCATTCCTACCATATGAATCTTGATCTCTAGCCTTCCCAAGTTGCTTTTCACTCAATTCTTCTTTCCACCAAATCCAATACCTATGAGAGAGAGTTGAGTGTTGGGGAGACTATCATTTGAAGCATAAGAGCAAGGAGTTCATTACCTACACACCATTTGTTACTTCTTGGAGAGTGGTGTCTCCTAGATTGGCTAGGTGTCACTTGGGAGCCTCCGACAAGATTGTGGAGTTGAACCAAGGAGTTTGTAAGGGCAAGGAGATCGCCTACTTCGTGAAGATCTACCGCTAGTGAGGCAAGTCCTTCGTGGGCGATGGCCATGGTGGGATAAACAAGGTTGCTACTTCGTGGACCCTTTATGGGTGGTTGCTTCTTCGTGGACCCTTCGTGGGCGGAGCCCTCCGTGGACTCGCGCAACCGTTACCCTTCGTGGTTACCCTTTGTGGGTTGAAGTCTCCATCAACGTGGATGTAGGATAGCACCACCTATCCGAACCACGGGAAAAAAATCCGTGTCTCCAATTGCGTTTGAATTCTCCAACCCTTCCCTTTACATTCTTGCAAGTTGCATGCTTTACTTTCCGCTGCCAATATACTCTTTGCATGCTTGCTTGAATTGTGTGATGATTGCTTGACTTGTCCTAAATTAGCTAAAATCTGCCAAGAACTAAAATTGGGAAAAGGTAGTTTTTATTTGGTCAAGTAGTCTAATCACCCCCCCTCTAGACATACTTTCGATCCTACAAGTGGTATCAGAGCTTTGGTCTCCATTTGCTTTGATCTCCATAGCTTTTGGTGGTCATAGCCTTGGTTTCACAACCTAGGAGAGTATGGCGTCTAGCGAGGGAAATTATCACCGTAGAGGTCCTTACTTTGATGGTACTAATTTTGCTAGTTGGAAGCATAAAATGAAAATGCATATTCTTGGACATAACCCCCCGTTTGGGCTATTGTGTGTGTTGGTTTGCAAGGTGACTTCTTTGATGGGAAAAACAAACCGTGAAGCTACCGGATGAGTTGAAGATGTTGCAATACAATGCTCAAGCGTTGTGATTCTCTAACGGTATGCCGAAGAATTCAACAAACAGCTTGATGCAAAGGAAATTGGGACACTTTGATTGATATGCACAGGTACCGACTCCGTCAAGGAATCCAAGTTGGATGTGCTTCAAAGTCAACTTGACAAGTTCAAAATGAAGGATGGTGAAGGTGTCGCTGAAATGTACTCTAGGCTTGCTCTCATCACAAATGAGATTGCCGGCTTAGGAAGTGAAGAGATGACTGATGTAGATTCATCATCAAGAAGATTCTAAGAGCCTTGGATGGAAAATATGATACCGTGTGCACATTGATCCAAATGATGCCCAATTACAAAGATCTCAAGCCAACGGAGGTGATTGGAAGAATTGTTGCTCATGAGATGTCACTTAAGGATAAAGAGGAACTTCACAACAAATCAAGTGGTGCCTACAAAGCCTCATGTGAAGCCCCTACATCATCAAGTGAGAAACAAAACTTCAATGAAGAATTGAGCTTAATGGTGAAGAACTTCAACAAGTTCTACAAGAGTAGAAGCAAAGATAGAAGCTTCAAGTCAAGGTCCTACAATGACAAAAGATCTTCTAGTCGAGAGCGAAACTGCTACAGTTGTGGAAGACCCGGACACTATTCCAATGAGTGTACGGCTCCCTACAAGAGAAGAGAAGATTCTCCAAAAAGAAGAAGCAAAGAATCACCACCAAGAGAGAGAAGGAGTAGAGATGATCGTTATGAACGAAGATACTCACGGAGAAGCAAGGATTCGGAAAGGAAGGAAAAATCATCAAGGAGCTACACAAGACGAAGACATCAAGCTCATGTTGGTGAATGGGTATCCGGCTCCGACTCCGACAGCCACTCCGAGAGAAGTTATCACTCCGACTCCGAAGATACTCAAGATGAAGGTGTTGCCGGTCTAGCACTTGTGTCAACCAACTCCTACGACATATTTGACTCACCAAATGAAGGAATTGGAAGATGCTTCATGGCCAAAGGTCCTAAGGTAACACACCCCGAGTATGTTGATTTCAATAGTGATGAAGATGACTTGTTAGGTGATGATTTGCTTGTTGACAACTCTAGTGATGAATACTATGATGAAACGTCAATTAATCATGCTAATCAAGATAAAACGAATGACAATGATAAGGAGAAGATTGAGGCTCTAACTAAAGAACTAAACACTCTTAAGTTAGCTCATGAAACTATCTTCGAAGATCATCGAGAACTTTTAAGAGCTCATGAGAAATTACGCTTTGAAAAGCTCAATCTTGAGCAAGAGCATGAGTTCTTAAAAGCAATCAATGATGATCTCCGCAAGAAAAGTTCTTCTTACATTGCCAAGCGTTTACTCTTATCCACTTACATGCCTCAAGTCAAGTCTAGTAACAAGAACAAGAAAGATTCTTCCTCTAGCAGTAACAATGATCATGCTAAATCCAATATTGTTGCTTCTAGTAGTTCTCTTGATTCCACTAATGATTCTCTTAGCCAAGTTACACTTGAGCAAGAAAATAGCTTATTGAAGGGAATTATAGAGAAAGGAGTGTACAAAAGCCTTGCCGGGAGTAAGCAATTCGAGGAAATTGTGCGCAAGCAAGGAATGCACCGGAAGAATCAAGGTGTTGGTTTTGAACGAAAAGTTCAATGCCAATGGAGTTGAGTGGGAAGAAGATCAATACCCCAAGACAAAGTTTGTTCCTCAACAAGAGAAGTATGATACTTCTTTCAAGGGGACACAAGCTCAAGATGATCTTCCACCACAAGACTACAAGCAAAAAGGCAAGGACAAGCTTCAAGAGGAAATTGACGCATTTGAAGAAGCTCCTAAGACCTTAGTCAAGTGGATTCCCAAGACTACTTCAAGTTCCACTTCATCAAGTACGACTACAACTCCAAGGATTCCCATCAAGATGGTGTGGATCCAAAAGAAGAAGAACTAGAGAGTTCTTGAGGGTGACTCCGCCAACATACTTCACTCTTATCATTTTGGCAAGAACAAGTGCAATCAACTTCCACATCTTGCACTAGTTCAAGGAGTCACAAACCCTCTTGTTGGTAAGACAAGGGACAAGGTAACCTAAAAGTTTTCATGGACATCATCTTGTGTGTGCATCACTCTATGTCTATGGATATCCTTGTTTGTTCCTTGTGGGACTAACCCATGTAGGTATTGAAAGTGCAATTCACTCAAATGGATAGCTCCAAGTGATCTACATCAACATTGAGCATCCACATCTTCAACATCTACATGAAGTCATCATCGACAAAACCCAAGGTTAGTTCATCCCTCTAAGGGGGGATATCACATCTAGGGGGAGCTTTACTCTAAGACTTGAGCTAAAGCAACTCTAAAGATGTGAACACAACAATGCTTTATGTAAAAGTGGTAACCCCACTTGAGCTTAAACGATGAGTATGACCTATGATCAAGTGTTCTCACTTGACTCCTAAGTCAATATACTCATATATAGATGACCTTGTCATCGCAAATTGCTTGATAGATGCTAGAATTGGTTGTGCATGCCTTGTCACATATTTCATTTGCCATCTTATTGTGTGAGCATGCTGGTTGCATATTTTACTCATTCGAGGACATCCACTTGTTGTTTTGATTGTTCGGTTTTATTTCCTTTTGCCAAGTGGATGGACAAGAATGCCTAAGAACCTCCTCTAGCTATCTATGCTTTTCTCGTCTCAAACTCTATTCATGCTACATCACAAAATTTGATCAAGTCAGATTCGAACCACTCTGTGTGAGGAGCGCTCGGAGTCCCCGATTCGTCATAGACTTAAACTTCCAAAACCTCTTTATGATTCTCGGTCTGACCGATACCCCACTTTCGGTCCTACCGAGATCATTAAGTTGATCTAGGTTTTCGATCTCGGTGCAACCGATTTGAACCTTTCGGTCACACCGAGTTTCAGTAACTGCTTGCAGTTATGAATCTCGGTGCCACCGAGTTGTTCCACTCGGTCACACCGACAGGGTCGGGCTATATATAGTCACGGGCAAAAATTTGGAAATTTCTCCGAACCCCTTCGCCCGCGCGATAGCCTGCTCTACCAACTTGATCTCCGGATCGTCTCCTCGCCGCCAGCCGCCTCCAGTCGCTGGTCTCCGTTGCCGTCAACGGAATTCTACCCCGCCGTTGCCGCTGTAGCGAGTCTCCGCCGAACTAGGGTATGGACTCGATCTTTGTGCTATTCTCCAATCTGATTCTTAGCACATTATGATCATCATGATTCTTGCCACGATTGAAACACTCCTATCCAGTCAATGCGTTCATAGATTAGCTTTGATTCGAAAATTTTAGGGTTAGGTTTCCGCCGAAACCATCTCGGACCCACCGAGTTGAAAAACTCGGTCCCACCGATTTGGCTTATGCCATTGCACAAGTGAGACTCGGTCTGACCGAGAATTACTTATCGGTGTGACCGACTTTGGAACTCTGTGAAACCCTAGCAGTCTCGGTGCCACCGAACTGTGACTCGGTCTGACCGAGTTCACTAGTTTAGGTGCCAAAACTGCTTCGGTATCACCGAGTTTAAAAATCGGTAGATCCGAGATGATTTCAGTGGGAAACTAAAACTAAGTGTTTGGATCATTCTTTTGCAAAAATCTCTGCATTTTGTGATGCTCATGTATTCTACCTCATCTATAAACTATTCACAGGGTCAGCAGTCAGAATTTGCAACATGTCAGATAAGAGTGACAGCCAGAATGTGTCAGAACAGCAAGTGCAGATGAGTGAGGGCACTAGTCCCTCAAATTCTTCAGATGATGGCAGCAGAAGTACTCCTAGCAATTTGCCAAAAGCTGCTACCAGACAGAGGAAGAAGAGAACTTCAGATTCTGAGGATGAAGACTATGTGGCAGAAGAGGAAGCAACTTCCAAGAGAGTTGAGCCAGCACAGGGCACAAAGCCAGGCCTGAAAGTCAAAAGGCCAGCAGGCAGGCAGCCTATGTCAAAGGCCAAAGCTTCAACTGAAAAGCCTGCACCCAAAGAGCCAGTTGCTGCTAAAGGAAAGAAAAGAAAGGAAAGGGTCAAGAAGACCGTAGCCAGAGTCCTTGGAAAGGCTTCCATCATGGAAGAAGAAGAAGAGGTTGCTGCACCAGCACCTAAGGCACCTAAGCTTATGGGTGATGCTATAAGATCAGGGGCTGCCACATCTAAGCCCAAAGAAGCACCCAAAGCTGCCTCCAAGCCCAAGTCTGCACCAAAGAGGAATACAAGAAGCATCCCAGCTGCTGAGAAGAACAAGGCCCTAGTGCCTGAAGCTGCAGAAGAAGATGATGAAGAGCAAGTTCTCAGAAAACTCAAGCCCAAGATCCCAGACCACAACGATGCTCATCCTGTGGCTGAGGATATGAAGCTCAGGAGAGACTCAGGGCTGAGGAAGTGGAGAGAAGCAGATCCGTATGCTTCAAGGAGAAGGACTGCTGTGGATTACAGGTTTCACACCAAGGAACAGCAAGATTTCTATGAGACAGTTTTGCTTGACAAGAAGCCAATAGTCTGTGACATGAGATGGGTTGACTGGCAATACATCAAGGACAACGAAGAGCATTATCCTGGAGTGCAAGACAGCTTTAGTGCTTGGAGTTGCAGACTTTGTTGGGCAGAAGCTCACCAAAGTGGAATGAGAGCTTATCATGCAATTCTACTCCACAGCACACTTTTATCCAGATGGTAGGATAACTCAATGTCCAATATGTACAAGGAATTCCAAATGAAGCACTTGACACTTTCAAATTTGGCTCAGTGCATTATCTTCTGTCAGGGCTGCCAACTATAATTGGATACTGAGGCACACCTTATTGCCCAAGTCTGGAGATCACAAGATGATCAGAGGCCACGCGATCAACTTGCTACATGTATTTGATGTACCTCAGAAGTTCAAGGTGATGAGCCTCATGGTAGAGACAATCAAGAGGACTGCAGCAGATCAGAAGAGGAGCTGTGGTTATGCCCCTCAAATTCAGGAGCTCATTAACTCCAAGATGGGCACAGGCATATACTTATTGGACAAGGAACACCTGCCCATCCGTCCAGATTTTGAGGACAATCAAGTTGTTATGACTGAAAATGAACCATCGTCTGCACAAGCACAAGCAAAGAAGGAGAAGGCAAGGAAGGAGAAAGCTGCCAAGATGCCTACTCAAGAGGAGGCATCTGAGTATTTCTTGAAAACCAAACAAGAGCAGCTTGGTTACCTGATTGCATCCACCCTGCGGATTGAGAAAGGACTAGCCACCCTAACTCAGAACCAGGCAAGCCTAGAGAGAATCATGGAACAAAAGTTCTATGACTTGGATGTCAAGGTGACAGAGATTCAGACTGCAGTGGAGCAGCTCCAGGATGACATGCAGGAGAGGAGAGGCAGGACTACAACTGATGCCTTTGCCAGAGTGCCACGAGGTCCGAGGTCGTCTGCAGTGCCAGTTGCTGACACCAGAGCCACCACTTCTGCACCAGCTACAGCCTCAGTTCCACCAGCTCCAGCATCTACTTCAGCTCCAACTCCAGCGTCTACTTCAGCGTCTACAGAAGCCTTCGTCCTTGGAGTGATCCGGACTCCACCACCACCTGAAGATCAAGCCTGAGCGTCGATCTAGCACTATGCATTTTCTAGGAACTTTTTGGTAACTTGTTGCCAAAGGGGGAGAAAATGTATAGATCATAGGCTTCGAGAGAGAGAGTGTTGCTTTTTTTCTCTCTTGCTTTATTTGGTGGTTTTTCGAACTTTGTTTGCTTTTGAGTGCTTGAGATACTATGTCATTGCTTGTGAGACATTGATGATCATGTGTTTGATCATAAGCTACACTTAATGTTTGCTTAATGCTATTATCTTATCTATCTTATGTGATCATTCACTATTCTTGGTGATGAGTGCATGTATTTCATTCTTATCATTTTAAGCGCTCCACCAAGATGTATGTGACATGGAAGAGTAACCCATGACTCTAACTCTTTGTGCATTTGCAGTCCAAAGCAAATTTTAAATATGCACAAATTTAGGGGGAGCTCTTATTTCACATACTTCTCAAAGCGACGATATATTTCATCTTATTATCATTTGTCGAAGCTTTGATCTATATGTTGTCATCAATTACAAAAAGGGGGAGATTGAAAGTGCAACTATCCCTAGGTGGTTTTGGTAATTCATAACAACATATAGCTCATTGAGCTAATGCTATTCCAAGATGACTATTTCAGGAAAGCTCAATGATTGGCATGGCATGGATGTGAAAGTGGAACCCTCAAAATGCTAAGGACAAAGGATTGGCTCAAGCTCAAAAGCTCAAGACTCTTCATTTTATATTTTAGTGATCCAAGATCACATTGAGTCTTTAGGAAAAGCCAATACTATCAAGGAGGGATGAGGTGTTGCTTAATGAGCCTCTTGCTTCATGTGCTTAGTGATATGCTCCAAAACCCTCAACTACTTTCCCATATCCACATATGACCTAAACCCTAAGCCAAACTCGGTCCTACCGATTCTTTCTATCCGGCGCCACCGAGTTTCACTTGTCATAAGCCACTGCCAAACCCTAGCAAATTCGGTTCTACCGATAGGGATCTCGGTCTCACCGAGATGGGATTGCAAACTCTCTGTTTCCCTTTCGTAACTTTTCGGTCTCACCGAAAGAGCGAATCGGTCCCACCGAGATTGCAATGTAAATTCAGTGTTTCCTTTTGTAACTTTTCGGTCTCACCGAAAGAGCAAATCGGTCCCACCGAGTTTGCCTGACCAACTCTCTGGTTAGCTAATTACCAAAATTCGGTCTCACCGAGTTTGTGTAATCGGTCTCACCGAGATTACGTTATGCCCAAACCCTAACCATATCGGTCCTACCGAGTTGCATGTCAGTCCCACCGAAAATCTCTAACGGTCACTAGGTTTACCTTTTCGGTCCGACCGAGTTTGTTGATTCGGTCCCACCGAGATTGGAAAACTATGTGTAACGGTTGGATTTTGTGTGGAGGCTATATATACCCCTCCACCTCCTCTTCATTCGTTGAGAGAGCCATCAGAACACATACACAATTCCAACTCATATGTTCTGAGAGAGAACCACCTACTCATGTGTTGAGACCAAGATATTCCATTCCTACCATATGAATCTTGATCTATAGCCTTCCCCAAGTTGCTTTCCACTCAAATCTTCTTTCCACAAAATCCAAATCCTATGAGAGAGAGTTGAGTGTTGGGGAGACTATCATTTGAAGCACAAGAGCAAGGAGTTCATTACCTACACACCATTTGTTACTTCTTGGAGATTGGTGTCTCCTAGATTGGCTAGGTGTCACTTGGGAGCCTCCGACAAGATTGTGGAGTTGAACCAAGGAGTTTGTAAGGGCAAGGAGATCGCCTACTTCGTGAAGATCTACCGCTAGTGAGGCAAGTCCTTTGTGGGCGATGGCCATGGTGGGATAGACAAGGTTGCTTCTTCGTGGACCCTTTGTGGGTGGTTGCTTCTTCGTGGACCCTTCGTGGGTGGAGCCCTCCGTGGACTCGCGCAACTGTTACCCTTTGTGGGTTGAAGTCTCCATCAACGTGGATGTAGGATAGCACCACCTATCCGAACCACGGGAAAAACATCCGTGTCTCTAATTGCGTTTGAATTCTTCAAACCCTTCCCTTTACATTCTTGCAAGTTGCATGCTTTACTTTCCGCTGCCAATATACTCTTTGCATGCTTGCTTGAATTGTGTGATGATTGCTTGACTTGTCCTATAATAGCTAAAATCTGCCAAGAACTAAAATTGGGAAAAGGTTAAGTTTTTATTTGGTCAAGTAGTCTAATCACCCCCCCTCTAGACATACTTTCGATCCTACAAAGACTGCGTATGCTATCTTTTGATAATGGAGGTACCGGGATTTGCATGGTGTAAGGACAGTGGATACGTAGTATACTGGCTTCTGAAGCGGGAATTACGTCTGTCCTGTTCTCGTTCAATGACGAGCACGGCGCCCACCACTTGATGTGTTGCCGATATGTATAGAAGCATGGGTTCGCCGATGTTTGGCGCAGCCAGGATTGGGTTGCTCGCTAGGAGTGTTTTTATTTCTTCCAGTCCGACTGTTGCCACGTCCGTCCACTCGAAGTGATAGGTTCGCCGTAGAAGGCGATAGAGTGGCAGTGCCTTTTCTCCCAATCTGGAGATAAAGCGGCTTAGAGCTGCCACGCAACCCGCGAGTTTTTGACTTGTTTAAGGTCTGTTGGCGTAGCCAACTGTGACAGGGCTTGGATTTTGGCTGGATTTGCTTCAATTCCTCTATTGGAGACGATGAAGCCCAGCAGCTTTCCTGCGGGGACGCCAAAAACACATTTTTCCGGATTGAGCTTAATGTCATATGCACGGAGGTTGTCAAATGTGAGGCGTAGGTCATCTATTAGTGTTTCGATGTGCCTTGTCTTGATTACGACGTCGTCCACATAGGCTTCAACTATCTTTCCGATTTTTTCTCCAGGCATGTTTGGATCATGCGTTGGTAGGTGGCGCCGGCGTTCTTGAGCCCAAAGGGCATGGTGTTCAAGCAGAATGGCCCATATGGGGTGATGAATGCTGTTGCAGCTTGGTCGGACTCCTTCATTTTGTGGAGTGTATCTTCGTAGATGAGGCTTAGTATGCTTCCACCGTCCATGAGGACCTTGGTGAGCCAAAATCCATCCACCATTGTACTGAGGACCAAGGCGGCGGGTGCTCGGACTGTCCTGTATTTTGGTTCATCACCGGCATTAAAAGTTATAGCCGTGTCATTCCAAGGGTTTATTGCTGCTATTTGATAGACTTCGGCGAGTCCACGTAGTGCTCTTTTGCGCCTATTGTTTGAGGAAAATGTCTTGAAGACCGTCAGTACTTTGGGGTCGTTGTCCTCTGGGGGTGTTGTTCTGGGTTATTCTTGGTGAGGATATCCTCGCCGCTCTTGGCCATTTGCCGAAATATCCAACATGCTCTAAGGCTATGTGTTGGTATGTTATTTGGTGTTGCATGTATTTTGCATGGACCATCGAGCCATCCTTCCAGAACGGTTCCGCGCCCCGTACTGGACTTATATTTCTTTACTATTGAACCGGGCGTGTTGCAAGGGTGCGCCCTTTTCGCCTGAATGAGGGGTTGAGTGGGGACCGATGATTCCCAATGGGCTGCTTGAGTTTTCCAGGCGCTTTCCATTGCGCTATACTTCTATACAATAGTTGCCAAGTCAGAAAAGTGTAGGATGCGATGGCGGTTGATGGCGTTGAGGATTCCTTCGTCACTGCAATTGTTGCGGAACACTGAGCTCGCTTCCTCATCGTGGCAATCTTTAATCTTGTTTTTGACAAGAAGGAATCTGGCCCAAAAGTGGTGGACCGTTTCCTGAGATTGATGTTGTATGCTCATGAGAGTGCTTGTATTCGGGTGGGTGGGTGGATTTAAATCTGAACCCTGACCCTGTTTTGGATCCGGAGTCTGAAGGTCTTCCCAACTTAACAGATCGGGCTCCGGGATATCCACTGATTTCTTAGGCCCGTCGTCCGACTCTATGTTTGGAGGGCAGGATGCATCTCCTCGCAGGTAGGTGTCCGGCTCTTCGAGACCGGAGATCCGTACATAGTCCGTCCTTAGTATGGAGGAAGAGTTGTCGACTCGCTCCTCAACTACCGCTATCTGGTGGGTGATCGGTGGAGATTTGATTTCTCTCTGATCGGGTTTAAGCCCAATTCGATCGTAGTCTGTAGCGACCCCCAGGGCGGCGATGCGATCTAGGAGCTCGTTTAAGGACGAAAGCTCCACTGGATCCATCTGCTTGGAGTGTTCGGAGTCGATACGAAGGGGGTTTTCGATGACCCGAGAGGTCATCGTCGGCTTAACGACCGAACGGGCGGTCATGGTAAAGCCGCCCAGCCGGAGGGTTTGGCCTGGAGCCAGCGTTCCTCCGGTGGTGATATTATCCTTGAGAACAAGGCGAGACATCGATCCTGTCGTCGACGTCACAGTGGAACTCTCAATGAAAGCACCAATGTCGGTGTCAAAACCAGCGGATCTCGGGCAGGGGGTCCCGAACTGTGCATCTAAGGTCGATGGTAACAGGAGACAAGGGACGTGATGTTTACCCAGGTTCGGGCCCTCTCTATGGAGGTAATACCCTACGTCATGCTTGATTGATCTTGATGAATATGAGTATTACAAGAGTTGATCTACCATGAGATCGTAATGGCTAAACCCTAGAAGTCTAGCCTATATGACCATGATAATGAGCATTCGTCCTATCTACGGACCTAGCCCTCTGGTTTATATAGACATGGGAGGGATCTAGGGTTACACAAGGTCGGTTACAGGGAAAGGAATCTACATAGTTGGCTGCCAAGCTTGCTTTCCACGTCAAGGAAAGTCCCATCCGGACACGGGTGCAGTCTACGGTCTTTGTATCTTCACAGCCCATCAGTCCGGCCCATGGCTAACAGGCCGGACGCCCGAGGACCCCTTAGTCCAGGACTCCCTCCCCAAGGGAGATGGTGAAGTCGTTGAGCGGTTGTTGGTGTTGATCTCTTGACCTTCACGTTCGTGGTGGTGCTGGTGTCGATGCAGATGTGACCTTGCCGGAGATGGTAGCTTGGAAGCATGTGTACTTGAGTGTCTTCTCGAAGATAAGGATGATCGCTTGTAGGACTTGATGAGGGCTTTGATCTCCTCCATTTGAGCTTGCATCTTGGCGTCGGTGGGGTTTTTCTTGGCATCGAACTAGTCGTTGTTGGTGTAGACCAAAGGTGAAATGCCTTGCCTATCCATCACAAGACTCGAGAAAATGTGAGTGGGAGAAAGAGAAGAACTAGACCAAATGTACCTTAACCAATGTTGAAAATGGATCAATTATCACTCAATAATGTAACAAGGAAATAGCACAATTGGTACCAGATCTTGTCAATTCTCACACCTACACAAGTAAGGCTTATGGGGTAGCTTGGTGAGGATAGTGGCACAAAAATTTGATGCAAAATGTTAGCAAGAGTCAATAATGTTGAAAAAGATTCAAAAATTCGCAAGTGAAACAAGTAGACCAATAGCAATATGTGGCACACAGAAACACACACACAGATAGATAAATGGGGTCGTGCAACCAAGGAATGAGCACAAATGTGGAATCCACGGAAAACACTCGTGTTGCACAACTCAAGAGAGACGCTAGCACGATTGCTCAATAGGCGGATACGACACTCGTGCACAACCTATAAGATGCAAAGTGGATAAACTTTCTATCCCAAGTATGCTATGTATGTATGTTCTGGTGCTTTAGCACAAGATGATCCAAGATGATCAAGTATGATGTATTGTAATGCACTATGATACGATGCTACGGCTCTTGCTTACAAGCTCTTTTGTTTCTCACTCTTTTGCTTAAAAGCTTATTCTCTTTTTTTGTATGCACTACAAAAAAATACACTTCCGTGATGATACGTGTTTGTCACAGTAGGTCGCGTTTTTTGTCATGCATGTACATCCATGACAAATTTATGATAGAATCAAGATAGTCATACCTGTGCTGTCGTAGAAGTGTTCCATGACATTACCAAAATTATCATCACGGAAGTGTCCACTTCCATGACGATAAATCGCGCGTCACAGAAGTGCTTTCATCAAGGGTGACCGACATGTGGCATCCACCGTAACGGAACGCCGTTAAGCTATCGGGTCGGGTTTTGGATCCGATAACCCGTTAACAGCCCCGACCAATGGGAAATTTCCATGTGTAAAATTCTTATTGGCCAGACGAAACACGTGTCAGCTCGTCAGTGGGTCAGATAGGCGCCTATGATATGTCGACACGTGCCACGGTCCACCACTGGCCCATTTAACTTACAAAGCCGGCCTGTTTGACTTGGTCAAAAGTTAACGGGCTGGACCATGAAAAGCCTGTTAATGGTCTCTTCGCAAATAGCCCATTTCACGGCCCGTTAGGCCCTAAAGGAAATCCGCCCAACAACGTCATGTGGGTCGTCGAATATAACACCAACCGATTTCACTTTCAGCCCATGTATGTCCCACGACGTCTTTCGGCCCATATGAGGCCTTCGTATCTTTCGGCCCTTTACAGGCCCACGATGACTCTAGCCCAGAATGAACAGTAATTTTCTTTATACCCGTTAACGGCCCGTGATTTACATGGGCCGTTTCCAGCCTGTGTTAGCTTTCGGCCTATTGAGGGGCCATACGTTCTTGGGCTCCTTTTCGGCCCTCGATTACTTCCAGCCCATTACTGGCATGTTCCCCTAATGGGCCAAATTCGACCCATGGCAAGAGTCGGCTCGTTACTGGCATGTTACCCTAATGGGCCAAATTCGGCCCATGGCAAGAGTCGGCCCGTTTCTGGCCTATTAACCCGTTGCGTCGTTTCCAGCCCGTCCTATATTCTGGCCCATTAACGACCCGTTATGCCTATGACAGAATTAAGCCTTTGTTGTCCTACGGCCTGTTAACGGCCTGTTACCGTGCCGGGCTGATACCAATTACTCCCGATTACGGCCCATGTAGACCCATTTATCCGACGGCCCGAGGTCCACCGATTACAGGCCCATTTATCAATGGCCCGTAGGAGACCCATGGATCCTACGGCCCGTATATGGCCCATGGATGTTGCGGCCACTAGCAAACCAGGGAAAAAGAAGACTAGGAAATAAATAAGGCCGAAACTAACGCTAGGCTATTAAGGCGATTGCATAGATTACATCCACTCGGCATCAAAGATCGCCACCAGTGCAAATATAGGGAACACCCTACACTATACAAAAATGGCTTGCTGTTTTCTTCAGCCGGTGGCTGCATGTTAAGAATAAATTTTGTATCACACCAAAACAAATTACAACTATATAACAAAAGGAAGGTTGGCATAAAACTTAACAGTCTAGCAGATAAATGCACCACCAGAAGTTCAGAAGCTTAGTTCATTTGACCTGACTGTTACATTTTCATGTTGTATTATCCGATGGAGCACCATAACCCTCGCCTTCATTTCCCCTAGGCTCCTGAACAACATAGCAAATGTCTGATGGTCTGGTTTCAAAACCATGCATATCTTGACGACATTGAGCAATGTTTCTCCTTGTTTCACAAAGGGTCTCTGTTAGGGAATGGACTTGTGTCTGGAGCGCAGATACAACATTGCTTTGAGCTTGCATATCTTGATCATGAGGCAGTTTGGACGATATTGCCATAACAACCAACCCAGTATTATGCAGGAACGTGCTTTTGGCACTGTTAGTGGACAGGTACTGACCCACTGCAGCAAGAGCTGACATTGCGGTTATAGTTGCCTCGCCACCTTCAGAAGGTGGCGGTTCCACCATTTTTTCCATAGCTCACTGAAAAGTTGATGTTTTACATTAGTAGTACCAGAACAGAAGATATTAAGGAGGCAGCAAAACCAAACAAAATAGCTTTGGTCTATATACAGAACTTATTCTGGTGAACCCATGTAAAATATTAGTTGTATTTCATTGCAAAGTACATACTAAAACTAGGTTCCAAACATATGACCATGTACCATCGCTAATGTATTGTCTATTTCTTCACATTGTATTGGGGGCTAAGGATAAAGAGACGAAGTTTATAATACGGTAAGCATAGCATGACATCATTCATATCACAAAACAACTGAGAACAGACAAACAGGCAATTGCAATGTTGTGTGGGCAAGTCCAGCACGGAACTAGATTACGGGTCAAGATCAAAGGAACATCATTCCTCTCTTTTAAACCATGTAAGGTGCAATGATACGCTAAGACAATTGTGTATAAACTTGAAAAGAGTAATAGACATTGGCTGCAAACCATGCAGTTCAAGGCACAAGTCAGAGTAAGTAGTAGTTAAAAGGCATGAGGATTAAGGACTTACAACAGTGGCTTTGACTAGTGTAGTCATGCCCTTCTTCTTGCTAGTGTGACAGTCCTTGAAGATTTCCACATCATTTGGTTCAGGAACTTTTTGGTCCTTGCGGGCTTTCCTCTGCATTTCAAACAAGTCAATATAGATCTGATAATATGGTACATCGAAAAGAGTGAAATAGCAGCTAATTACAAGAGCCTCGTAGTGTGCAATATAGCTACGAGATCATGTCGTCTGTTGGAATTTCACTTACGTACGGTTGGCCTTGTTCTTTGAACAGTTCACCTACAAGAAGATAGATTTGTGTGGCACATGCGTAAATAGGACTTCAACATGTGATCTGATCACATATATATAATGTACCTGATACTTCGGATCAGACCAGTGTTTAACAAGGCCCCTCCAGTCTTCATCCGATATATTTTCCACTGGAGATGTTTGGGAAGGTTCACTATTAGCCTTGCCTTCAAAGTGAGTTTTCCTCAAGTTATACCGATACTGTCATCGAGCAGACTTGAAAACATGGGCGCAAGCTTGTCTGGTTGCATCATCTTGGCTATCCAACTTGAACCTCAACTGTTGAAAATTATGGGAGTCTCATTATCAGCAACCTAGAAAGTATGGGACAGAGCAAGACGATATTACTAGTTTCCATACATAACCATACTTACAGATAAATGGTCGAGGAAGGTGTTGAAATGGGTTTCGTCTTTGTCATTCCTGTACCGAATCCATGTTGGGAGGATACGTACATGACACCTAACGGCAACCGCTGCCTCTGATACTAACTTGGCTAACTCTGTAGCATCACATGGCCTTTTTAAACCTGCCTCAAAACGGATCTCCATTCTTCCTCCTCTAGATTTAGTTAACCTATCGAGCAATATCCCTGATGTTTGTTTCCTCTGGCGCCTAGGTGCTAGTCCAACAACGAACATAGGAAGTGTTAGTGTACATCAAACTGTGAGACTACATATAAAGAAGCATGCAACTGTAACTTGACTCCAGCAACTACCTTCTTGTTATTGAAGCTCACAAGGTTCATCTGATATTGCCAACTCGTCTTGTGTCAAGAGTGCTTGGGAAGTAGTGTCATGTGGCAAGGGAGCTTGGGAACGTGCTGCTAGCTTAGTTGACGCACGAGTAAGTCGTGCAGCTGGTAGTACTGTGGCAGGTGTTGCAAGAACTAGGGCTGTCTCTGCTTGTTTAGTGGCAGCTATTTGTTTCTGTTTGGCTTTTTTTGCAACTCGTGTAGCATGTGATGCCGTGTTTGTAGAATTTTCCGCTGGACTTTGACCTTCTATTGCACCATCAGTACCAGCAGAATCTACAGGATTCATCCGCTTCTCATTCCCTGCCATTCTGTGTTTCTTCCTCTTGCTCTGTGCCATGTTAAGTCAAGCCGACAAGAAAAACGAATAACAATTTAGTTCTTCAGAACAAATTGATGCATGATGTAGACGAACTAAACTTTGATGTTAGACAATCACATGATAGGAGGATGTAATATGTATGAAAATAAGGACGGAAGAGATAACGAGAACTATGATGTGTAAACTAAGAAGAAGACATTTCACCAAATTAGAAGCAATGCAATGGAAGGTAGACACCATATGAAAGATGCTACAAATATCGCTCTGCCAAGTTAACAGTGTCTCATCATAAATGGCGTTTAAAAAAATGTGAAGCAGTACAAGAAATAAATCGTATGCAAGATGCAAACAACATCACACTACCATGTTAGAGGTCTCTCGTCATTAGTGCCATTGCATATTCACAGCATTGCATATTCACAACTTATGATGTGTAAACTAAGGAGAAGGCATTTCAACAAATTAGAAGCAATGAAAGCTGGACACCATATGAAAGATGCAACGAATATCACGCTACCAAGTTAAAATTGTCTCATCATAAGTGCCATTTCAACAAATTAGTAGTACAAGCTAGAAAAGAATGTGAGATGTAACCTATATCACACTCCAAAGTCAAACGTGTCTTATGATAAGTGATTGTTGCAGGTACACAACAGTAGTAATTTGATGTAAGAACATGGTGTGATAGACAGATATTGTATGTTCTAGAAACAGGAACACGTGTCTTATTCAAGTATAATGTGTAAAGTAAGCAGATGGAATTCAACAAAATTAGAAGCAATACAAGCTAGACATCACACATAACATGCAACAACATATAACAGTGCCAAGTTAGAGGGAGCACCGGTGATGCTGTACTAGGGGAAACGTGTTCATCATAAACATAGCTTTGTTGAGTGTCTATGCATGTGTTGTCCTGGAAATCATCTTGGGGGTGTAGAGGAGTAGAAACTGTAGAGGCTCTCCGTTCGGAAGGAGCACCTTTATCCGCTGCCTTGCTAACTTCCTTCCGCTTTATTGATTTTGAATGGTCAAGTAAAACCGACAAGAAAAAGCAATAAAATTTTCTCTTCAGAACTCATTCATGCATGATACTGACAATCACTACTTTGATGTAAGGCAAACACATGATACCAGGATGGAATATGTACGAAAAACAAGACGGCATGGCATGTTCACAACTGTTTATGTAAACTAAGCAGAAACCATTCCAGCAAATAAGAAGCAATGCAAGCTAGACACCACATGAAAGATGCAACCAATATGACTCTGCCAAGTTAAAAGCGTCCCATCATAAATGGAATTTCAACAAATTAGAAGCGGCGCATGCTATAAATCATATGAAAGATGCAACTAATATCGCACTACATATACTAAAGGTGTCTCGTCATGTTGATTGATGTGGGATACAAAAAAACAATAGTTTTATGTAAGGACATGCTTAATAGACAGATGTACTATGTACTAAATACAGGAAGGCATGCCACATGTGAATATGCAGACTAGCACATGCAGTTTAACTAGATTGGAAAAATTACAATCTAGACACCATATGCAACATGCAACCACATATCACGCTGCCAAGTTAGAGCAAGCACCTGCGATGCTAATGTAGGGGAAATGATGTAATCAACTACAGAGCTACGTTCACTATCTTCATCTAGCATTTCTGTTTCTTGAGAATCATGTCGGGAGGCCTGCCTCGTCATAAGTGATTGATGAGGGATACACAAGAACATTAGTTTGATGTAAGAACATGGTTAATACACAGATGTACTAGTATGTACCAAAAACAGAAAGGCATGTCATATTCAAAGGTATAATGCGTAAGCTAAGCAGATGCAATTTAACCAAATTGGAAGCAATACAAGCTAGACATCCGGCTGGAGTGGTGAGCATGATCATCTAGGACCTGAGAGCATGGTGGGAGGCGGGCTGCTTCGCCGCCATCGCAGCTTTTTAGTTGGCTTCCAGGTGATGCCTATCTTTGCTGGGCTTGTCACTGGCTCGGCCAGTGCCCTGACTAGCTATTTGTCTTCTGGTGCTCCGGGGATGGTGGTTCATGTAAAAATATAATTCCTTATCTTAATAAAGACCGACCTCAGCCTTTTGAATACAAGATAGACACCATATGTAACATGCAACCACATATGACACCGCAAAGTCAAAGCAAGCACCTGGGATGGTGGTTCATGGTGAGCGAGGTCATCAACTCCAGAGCTACGTTTACCGTCTCCATCTGCTGAGACTGCACCCCTTATAAGGTTGAAACGTGTCTTGCCTAAGCCCGAAAAAATCTGGAGATGCTTCTCTCTTTTATTTTGTGCTTCTATCAACCGGTTGGTAGAGTCTGAAATACTGATGCATAAAAAACAATAGTGAGAGTATGGGTGAAGTCTGTGCAGAACTAGTGCACTGTAAAAGTAGCAGATAGCAGGTGGCTGGAAAATAAATGACAGGAGACATATGATAGCTCTACAACATTGCATGGCAAACAAAATTAGATTCTACTCCGTATGATTTTGTAATATATGAGCACAGGGATGGCTGGAAAATGCAGGTACTCCTGCAGCACCCCACCACATGTGGTCCTATCAAAATAACAGTCGACTGAAAATAAATAGGTCAGTTGATTTTTTTATGAACCATCCGATCTATAAGGAATGGGTAGATGGCCTTCGTCTACCTCCCGCCAGTCACTGTTGACGATCTTTCTCGAACCGTCAGCGACCACCGGCCCAGACCCCTGCCTCCGCCTCCCCGCCCTCCCCTCAACCTCACACCACCGCTGTGCTTGGCAGCGCCCCTGGCCATCCCTTTAATCTTGGATGACCTCCAAATCGGGATCCAACAGCTCCTAGGTCCCACACACCCCTAACATAAACACCGAGGCGCTGCTTCCCTGGTGAAATAGGCATACTAGCGCGTATTACGCCGGGGAATGCTTCCTTTAATTAGGAATCAACTAACCAGGAATTCAAATCTAGGGGGCCGGCGGACCTCTAGCTAAGGTGAAATAGTATATGAGGAGAAACCTTGTGCGTCGCGAGTTACAAGGAACATCTAGTATCAGGAAGAAGCGGTCAACTAGTGTCTTCTATGGGATGAATACCGTGCAAGTAGACACATAAGATTTGCATGAATAAGGGAAGAGGAGTACCATTGTGTCCTCCAGATGTCACGGCAATCTTCTTGTTTTTACCGGGGAACCAATGTTTTGGAGGAGGGTGGAGCCTTGGAAGAACCCATGGCCAAATTGTTGACTGTGTTGCGGTGGCCATCTATCGGTGGAGGGGAAGCAGATCCGACGCGGCAAAGGACAGCATAGTGGGAACAACTCCGGTGCGGTGGATGGTGGCGAAGTTGGAGCGACATTAGTGAGGCACAGGACATCATGGTTGAATTGGCTCGGGTACGGACAACGGTGACTAGCTATTTGTGCTCTGGTGCTCATGGGATGGTGGTTCATGTAAAAAAATCTTTCCTTATCTTACCAACTTCGGCCTTTCGAATACAAGCTAGACATCATATGGAACATGCAACCACATATGACACTGCGAAGTTAAAGCAAGCACCTGGGATGGTGGTTCATTGCGAGCGAGGTCATCAACTCCAGAGCTACGTTTACCGTCTCCATCTGCTGACATTGCACCCTTTATAGCGTTGTAACGTGTCTTGCCTACCCGCATATGAAGCTAGAGCGACTTCTCTCTTTTCTTTTTGGCTTCTCTCATGGCAGCAGAGTCTGAAATACCCTTGCATAAAAACACAATAGTGATAGTAAGGGTGAAGTGTGTGCAGAACTAGTGCACTGTAAAAGTAGCAGATAGCAGGTGGCTGAAAAATAAATGACAGGAGACATATGATAGCTCTACAACATTGCATGGCAAACCAAATTAGACTCTACTTCGTATGATTTTGTAATATATGAGCACAAGAAATGCAGGTACTCCTCCAGCACACCACCACATGTGGTCATATCTAAGATAACAGTCGACTGAAAATAAATAGGTCAGTCGATTTTTTTAATGAACCGTCCGATCTATAAGGAACGGGCAGATGGCTTTCGTCTACCTCCCGCCAGTCACTATTGACGATCTTTCTCGAACCACCAGCGACCACTGGCCCAGACCCCTGCCTCCGCTGCCCCGCCCTCCCATTGACCTCACACCACTGCCATGCTTGGTAGTGCCCCCAGGCCATCCCTTTAATCCCGGCCGATCTCCAGATCGGGCGCCAGTAGCTCTAGGCTACACACGCCCCTAAGATAAACACCAAGGCGCTGCTTCCCCGGCATAATAGGCGTACTAGCGCCTATTACACCGGGGAATGCTTCCATTAATTGGGAATCAACTGGACAGAAATTGAAATTCAGGGGGCGACGGACCTCTAGCTAAGGTGAAATAGTATATGAGGAGAAACCTTGTGCGTCGCGAGTTACTAGGAACATCTAGTATCAAGAAGAAGTGGTCAACTAGTGTATTCTATTGGATGAATACCATGCAAGCAGAGACGTAAGATTTGCATGAATAAGGGAAGAGGAGTACCTTTTTCGGTTGCCGGTGTGGTCACCTCCACATGTCGCGCCGATCTTCTTCTTTTTATCGGGGAAACTGATGTTCTGGAGGGTGCAGGCTTGGACAAACCCATGGCCAAATTGTTGACTATGTTGCCGTGGCCGTATGTCGGCGGAGGGGAAGCAGATCCGAGGCAGCGAAGGACGGCGTAGCAGGAACAGCTCCGGTGCGGTGGAGGGTGGCGAAGTTGGAGCGGCAGCCGTGAGGCGCAGGACGGTGTGGTTGAACTGGTTTGGGTACGGACGGCTCGGCCTCGGCTTCAACTACTAGCCGTGGAGGGCGTTGCGGTTGAGGTTGCGGTGGACGACGACGTCGGGGTATCGGCTCCGCCGTGATGGAGGAGGGTGGCGGTTGATCGGTGGGATGGGGTGGTGGACGGAGGACGCCGGGGTTTCGCGGCTGGTGGAGAGGTAGTTTTGGCGCCCACGGAGTACGAATGGGGAATCAGACGGGTGGGGGAACCATGTTTCGGTCTGGGACGCGCTTGTTTTTGGCTTTTTTGAACAGAAGATGGGACGCGCTTGTTTGAAATTTGGGGAAAGTACAAACTTTGCCCCCCTCTTAAATTCCGGACCTACTGCAGGTCGGGGGTAGGATGGTAATCCCAGGTGTCCCAAATAGTGGGCAGGAGTGATATGGGTTGCGTGCATGCGTGCTTAGGCGGCCATTGTGTATGAATGTTTTTCGGATGCGGTTGTGTGGCGGCTAGATGAAGCTACAAACCTACCCCGGTTTAGACCTTTGGACGTCGGGCCGGTAGGTTTCATGGGTCGGAGTCATTAGAAAAGTAATTTCCTTATACTACCAAACATTGGTCTCACGCGGTTTCAGGCGAGTAGAGGCTCTTTTGGCGCTTCGTTCAAAATTTTGAAACACAAGCATTCACGTTTAGAGTACTCTTGAACTATTAGGATTGACCTACATAGACAACGTTATATTTGACCTTGTATGTTTGAAAACCTCATTAAATTATCCGCTTCTTTTTGAAATTTTGACACTTGAAAATCCTATAACTACGATTATTTTGGAATGGAGGAGCTAAATTTGAATCTATTTTGTACACGACTACATATGCTATTATGTACAAAATCAGAGCAAAGATTGGTGCCCCCATAATTTAGGTATGGTTTACAAATGCCATGATATCAAATGGACTTCATGTTGAATTCGATTTTTTTAAACCACCTTAAGTTGAATTCAAATGTATGCTAGTTCATAGGTAGCTATTTATAATGTCCATTGTGTAACTTTCGTATGTATAATGTGCTTTACACACACAACATGAACTATACTCACGTTTATATTCGATTGCTAAAGCGATGCATTGTCTGGACTTCAAAATACTAACTATGTGGATCAATTATGTCGAATAGTAACATAGACATGCTCAAATTCGATAGAATATAGATGTCTGATGGATCAATGACCGCTCCTTACGCGAATTGCAAATATCATGATCCCATCCTAATATTTGGATACAATTTATATATTTAATCAATGTGTAGAGCAGTCTTTTACGTGTAGTTTCACTCTCCATCGGTGGTCTCTCACACATGCTCACACACTCTCTCTCGAGGTGTCTTTCTCGCACACATGCTCTAGATATAACCCTCCCTCCCTCTCGTAACCATTTACAACTGTTTCCACTAACCTTTATCACAAGCACTCTTCCTCTCGCAAACATACACACGCACAATCCTCATCGACCCTTTCTATATACATGGACCTGCCTACGTGTCTCATGTATGCTCATTATCTTTACGTCTGTCTCTCACGCATCGTCTCACACCTCTCTTCCTAATCGACGAGTATGATTCTAGCAGAGCATTCTGTAGGATTCCCCTTAAAGTTAGGTTGGATGAATAGTAGTATCAGAGATAAAGGGGTTACCTTAGTCCGAGAACCTAGGGTTGCAAATCCTAGCCGGCTTTGTCAGTGGACACAGAGTCCTTCACAATTCTACTATCTTTGTCTTGTACGACTAGTCATCCATGGGTCTTCCTAAATGCGTCACGGGCCGACCAATGTGGCGCAGGACGGAACCGAATGAAGGGCCTCACCTCGACCCACCAGACCTCACGCGGTGACACACCCTCTGCCCCCACGTCTCATTATCTTCTCACACCCACACATACCAACACAAACACCACACACAGAGAAAATTTCTCCTAGTGCCTCTATTCCCTCCCCCCTTGCATATACACACTCAAGGGAATGGAATCTCTTGTCGTGACGTCATATTCATCTCTCTCTCTCTAGACCACTCTCATTTCTCGTGCTATCTCTCCCCCCCCCCCCCCCGTCGGCCCTCTATCCATGCCCCTCTCGAATACGTAATACACACACATACCTCTCTAGGCCCCGCCAAATGCATCAACTACACATTCACACATGTTACATCACGTACCCCATTGATCTAAAAAGCCCTCTCTTCATGTTTATTTCGCATACAACATTCCTTTTGAATAAAGTGTGGCCAAAAAATTATTTTGGAGTTTCTACATATATACAACATTACAAAGTTATATGGAGGAGTACGAACGCTAATTTGCATTGCATGGTGCTCACAATGATATTTATTCCGCACTGTGAATTTGTATATTTTTATACTATATACAAAGTTAGTCATAATAAAGAGAAACGAAGAGCATCTCTCTCTCCATCGCATACCCCCCTTGTATGCCCCTTTCACGTATGCACACAAAACTATCTCCAGGTCCTCTAAAAGTAAGCCCCCAGAAAATTCACGCATGTTTCATCTTTCTCTCGCGATATATGCAATGACGATCATTGTATTTGAAGCGAAAGCACGATACGTGCATTGGACTTCAGAATCCACTCATTACGGTCACCATTTATGTTTAGTGGTTATTATACAGTTACGGGCTCACCGTACAACTCTGTATTTGCTCATGACATGACTAGTTGACCAGTTAAATGCTCCACGTGGCACCTCTAGTGTTGCATCACATTATATCACTACCATCGTGCCCACCTGTCGACTTGTATCTACTCTACATCTACACTGTTATAAAATACATAAAATACACTCTTATAAAAATAGAGTTGGTGATGATGGTGTGCTTGCCATCCTGCAATATAGGCGGTCCAATTTATATCCGACGGATAGGAAAGAAACTATGGCAATTTTGCAAAAAGGTACCCACACACCTCTCCACATTTGCAAATAAGGCCTTCCCTCATTCATCCTTTTCTCTCACAAGATAAACAAGTCAGACAAATGCATCTTGATGTTACGTGCAACGCACGGGCATCTTGCTAGTAAGAATGAAAACAAACGACAAAAAATATTTGGACGGTGGTTCGAAGTCATGACCGCGGGCACAGCGGACAAGGTGGCCTTGTATTGGTACGCTGAGCCGTTTGTTTTAACACACAGGAGCTGGTGTGGTGATTATACACACACGCACGCATGCACACGAACTGCATCCACGCAACACATGCACCCATGCACGCACGCAACACTCACACGTACACACACAGCCACGCATGCACGCACGCATGCATGCACACACCAGTACACCACACGACCAACACACACTCTCACACTCAAGTGCTCAACCTACACGTGCATGCGCACACATCAGGCCCTGACAGACACATACACAACCAGGTGATTCCCGCACACGGGTTGGAGCCTTGTCACGCCTGCGTAAATTTGTGTTTATCTGACCTTTTGCCTATGTGAACTGACAGGTGGGACCCACAAGGAACATGTTCAATTTAACTAGTCAACATGGCGCCACACAAACTATTTGTCCGGTCAACAGAGTGCAATCTGATGCTGAACTATGAGCAAGTGACTGTATAATCACCGCAAAACGTATATAGTGACCGTAATCAGCTTATTCTAAAGTTCGGTGACCGTATTACGCTTTTCTCTCTGTAGGCCCTCCAAAACTACATCTCTACACGTTCTCGCATGTTACATCTAACAACTATGCAATACAGCACTACTACTACACTCTAACACAATAAATCATATGTGTTTTTAGTTTTACTAGATATCATATTGTTACTTATAATTATTCAGTTTGCATACATTAAAATTGCCTTTGAAATGTATGGCCAGTATCATCTACCGCGCGGGGAAAATCCCGCCCTTTCCTGTTTAATCGGGTTTGTATCGATGGATTATGCGAAACATCAAAACTATAGTACTATACAGTACAAGTGACAATTCACTGGGCCGTCATGTCGTCTACTCCTCCGTCGTAAGAGTGGAGCGCTCGCTTTCATAAATCTTCTAGTCCCTTTCGCCGACATGTGGGACATCAAGCTACCGGGTCCACGTGCCATACCGGAATACAGTGCAGAGCAGCCGGGGTGAAGCACCCCAGTCATGGCGCCGGCGTAGTAATGAGCAATGAGGCGTCAAATCACAAAGATGCACCTTTCCCGCAGTTAAGATGGAGGGACAAAGCAACCATCATTTCACTTGTTGCTGAATCCACTTCTCCCTCATCTTCTTCAACTTAACCACGTGTTGCTTCTGCCGTTGTTCTGCCTCATGTGGGACGCGGATCGGCTTGGTAAAGCACTGACACATGGGACCGCATGTTAGCAAACCGCGAGGACAACGTCCTCCGAAAATAAGAAGCCTAATCCTAGACTTACAAAGGGCTACATAGCTTCTACGTATACTTTCCATCTAATCTATATATGCCCCCCCCCCCGATTTCCAGGTGGGGTGGGCCTAATCATCTCCTTTAATCCAATCAAATAGTCCCACATCACATCAGTTAGTAACTTTATGTAAACCATTACATGGATGTAGCATTGCTCAAATAAGAAACCTCCCCCGCCATCCGCGCGGCAAAATCACCTCCTTTTTACTAATCTTGATTCTATAATTTTTTAGATCAATATAATTGAGATTTGTATAGATAGCACACAGGAGCAAAACCAAGTGGTACGGTTAAGGGCATCCACAATGTGTAGCCAAATGTGAAAATAGCTTTTGGCATCGTGGGAACCATTGTGGACGGTGTTGCCAAAGCCAAAAAGATGGAACCGAAGCTCCCTGATTGATTGATTGAAGGAATAGAAAAATGCAACGTCTCTCCTCTTTCTTCCATGCTTGGACGCATGTAGTACAGTATAGAGCACAGAGCCTACTCCCATGTCCCTTCTATCACAAATCACAAAGCAGTGAGGCGTCAAATCACAAAAGCACGGACGAAGCAACCATCATTTCACTCTTCGCTGACTCCGCGTCTCCATCGTCTTCTTTGAGAAACCATCTCACCGCACTAGTACTCCTAGTAGTACTCCCTCCGGTCCTTTTTTGTCTGCATCTAAGAAAATTTAATTTTCCCCACAATGCTCTGCGCATTGGCATTTTTTCGCTGCTCTTTCCAACCGGGCCCTCCATCCCTTTCCACCGCATGCGTGCCTGCAGTAATCCCATCTCTCTTTCCCATGTGCTTCACATCTTCCCAAGGCAGAGAGAGCTGCTTGCATGCAGAAACAGGAGAGAGAGCGAGAGGTGCGTGCGTGCAGAGAGATGGACAGGGGAGAGAGAGAGACGACATGCATGCATGCGGAAGTGAGAAGGTTGGTTTGCATGGCGCTACATTAATCAAGCGATGAGGAGTGAGATGGTTAGCTCTTTGGTCTTTGGAGAAAAAATATGCATTAATTGACACGTGAAACGAGGATTTGTATCGATTAAATCCCACGAAGGAAAACCCCGCCTTTCTTTTTTAACACTAGTACTCCTAGTATGTACGTACTTATCCTGTTTGGGTCTAGGCCTTGCATTGCCAAACTTCGCCACACATTTTTGCCAAGCTTGCCTAAAGTTTTCAAAATGAGAAGGAAACCCAACCAAGGGAACGCACCCTCACTGACACGTGCTGTCGCATGTGAACAAACCAAACTCAGCCATCCTATCGCTGACACATAATTTTCGTTCATAGAGTATGTTTATCCAACCGCATGTTGGGGAGTATCCGTACGGCCCGTGCGGTGGTCTGTTGGGGAAGAAGAAGAGGTGAGGAAGAAGCAAAGAAGGGTTAGGAGATGTAGGATATTCATCCAACCGCCTGAAATGGTAGACTGACCCAAGTCAGGTGAATTGCATAACAAATATATATTTTTACACAGCAAAAGATCCATAAAAATAACAACATACAGAAAAAATATCACTGCTCGCGGAAAGAGATGGCCTCGTCGTCTTTGGCTGTCGGCGCGAACCAGCCGTCGCTGCCGACGTGTGTCTCCGCACCGTGGTTGTCCTCGGCCTCCAGCTACTCATTCAAGCGGAGCGTGCGGGCGCTCTGCACGGACGAGAGAATAGCCTGGTTCAAGTCGACGATGTTCGGTTCCGCCTGCAGGAGGGCCTCGATGGCAGCGGCATCTGCGCGCTCCGCGTCGAGTCGAGCCTCCGCCGCCCGGTTCAAGTCCAGGACGTCCGGTTCCGCCTGCAAGAGGGCGTTGATGAGAGCGGCATCCGCGCTCTTTGCGTCGAGTCGAGCCTCTACCGCCCGGTTCAAGTCCAGGACGTCCGGTTCCGCCTGCAGGAGGGCCTCGATGGCAGCGGCATCCGCGCGCTCCGCCTCAAGTTGAGCCTCCGCCGCCCGGTTCACATCCACGACATCCGGTTCCGCCTGCAGGAGAGCCTCAATGGCAGCGGCATGCGCGCACTCCGCGTCGAGTTGAGCCTCTGCCTCCCGGTCCTCCTTTAGTACCGCCATGTTGAACCGCTAGTCCGCCTGCACCATGGGGGACTCGGACGCCGGCACGAAGTCGACGTCCATCGTCTCATACCCATCGGGGGCCTTCTGCGCCGTGACCTCCGCCATGAACATTGGATCGGCTTCCTCCTCCTCGTAGCTTGGCTCCAGAGAACTCAGGGATTGGCCCGCCGCAAAGCGAGCTTGGGAACGGAGGTCTGTGGCGCCGACCGCCGCCGCGATTTCTGCATGGTGCTCCGACGTCAGCATCTTGTAGTAAGTGATCTTGCGGCACACCATGGCTTTCCGGTGAACTAGGGGACGCTTGATGTGGGCTATGGGATCGAAAGGTGGGGGAATGGGCTGGAGATTTGGTGTGGTTTTAGGGCAGTGGCTGGCGTAGGCCGAGCAGCGAAGGTTCTGGTGTGAATAGTGGTTCCGATGACGACCGGTCAATCGGTTTTGACTGTACATCGCTCTTGTCGCGTTCACGTTGTAGCCCGGCACGCTAGACCCTCCACGTCGCTCACCGAATGGAATGCGCTTCGTCTTGCGTTTTCGCTCGCTTGTGGGACCGCAGTTGAGAGCAAACTGATGTCCCTCCCCCTCCCCCGCCCGCGTCATTTATTATACCACCACTCCCTCCATTTTATGTGGAGTAAATAAAAACAGAGGGAGTATACTACGGATGAGGATCCCCTGACGTGGCCGAACCCATTGAGTAACTGACATGCGGGGCCTAGCAAGCAAGGGGTCCGCCAGTAAGTGACCAAAAGGGAGGGTAAGGCAGGGATACCTACGTCATAGGATCCACTTCCACTATACTACTTTGACCAAATGTTAGAGTAATAATATATGACATGCAACTTACACAAATGTTAGAGTGATAATATATGACATGCAACTTACACAAAGCATACAGGGTCTAATGCGTTTTTTTAGGCTAACTTTGACCAAATGTTAGAGTAATAATATATGACATGCAACTTACACAAAGCATACAGTCAAATTCGTATGTGAAAGGAGTTTCCAATGATATAATTTTCACATTATACATCTCATGTACTATTAATCTTGTCAATAGTCAAATTGGAAACCATCTCGAGTACAAATCTAGGAGTACGTACGAATCTAACAATATTGATTGGGCATTGTTGAATGTTGATACCTTTTTGATCAAAGTAGAGATACTTTGACTACACATAAAACTTATATGTAAACTAGAAAGGATAGGAGGGAGTATATTGTACGTTCAAAAACGAAACGAACATTGAATACCCTTTATATATGATTTGCGGATGCTATGATCACCGGTTCAAAATTTTGAATCCGCCTTAGGTATCACGTGCCCCCACTCGTTCCCTCTCGATTTCATCTTGGGGTCCGAAGATCTATTGAAAGAGGACTAGGGTGGGTACATGCGAATGATACTCGGCGGAATGTTCAAATGAGGCATGCGGGAGGATGGACTCGACTGGAGGGCGACATGATCGATGGAGAAGAGGGTTGGAGAGGAATGAGAAATAAGCAAACGCCACATGATTATACTTGAACGGCTCAAATAAACAACAAGTTGTCTCGCTTGGCCTACATAGTGAAAGGCCTAATGCGCAACACGGAGCACTGGCGCTCGAATATGGCCGGGAAAACAGGGAAACCGACATGTGGGGCAGACTAGTCCAATGGAGGAGCTGGCCCACGACCTCCTCACCACCGACAACCGTTCATGTGGGTCGATGGGGCCAACAACGGGGCGCAGCTCCAGCACCGCCTCTGGACACGGCGACCGCGGTGAGTGACACGCGCTCATATCATAGCTAGACACGGTCGGTTTCAGTGTGCCGAGGGTGGCATTAGTGTTGTGGCATGACCAACGGTATGTTTGCCCAAGGTTGCCCCATCAAAGCATTGGGTAGCCAAAATTTTGGCTGAGGTATTGGTTGCCCATGATTTGGCCGACATTGGCAAGAAAAATGAACTAGAGTTGGCTAGAGTTCATTGGCATGCCAAAGAAATGGCAACCATCCAAACAAATACCAATCTTTGGGTCATGACCAAAATTTTGGTTGAGGTATTGGTTGCCGATGATTTGGACGACATTGGCAAGAAAAATGAACTAGAGTTGGCTATAGTTCATTAGCATGCCAAAAAAATGGCAACCATCCAAACAAAGACCAATCTTTTGGTCATGACCAAAATTTTCGTAAGGTGCACTTTGGCCACAATCCAAACACACCCCAACACCCGGCTCGTCGAGGATGCACGGGGCGCCGCGACGCGTCCGCGGAGTGGTGTAGCACGGCCAACTGCATCCTCTGGACCTGAGACCATGCCGGGTCGTCTTGCTTTTTCAATGACATGCGGGGATCGCATGTGAGCAAAGGGAATCTCCAACGTTGCCACGATCGCAGCTGACTACCCTGGCACACCAAAACCCTCGTCCCTCGCACCGTCACACGGTGCGTTCCCAGCCAGTGCCAGCTGCCCACATTCATGTCGTCCATTCGTATGTCGTCGTTAAGAGGCTCGGTGCCCGAGGAACCAACTCCGGCGACTTAATGACGCACCCGGACGCTTGGCCTCACCGGAATGCACTACTTAAAGCGGCAACGCCCAGCTAACCTCCACACCATAGCGCATCGTCCTCCTACCTGGCACCACATCCGCCATGACCGCAAGTGTGAATGCTCTGCGGGAGAGCTTGTCTTTACGGATGAAGCTCGAGGTCGCCGTCCTCGCTCAAGTCGCCTCCTGCGACGCAATAGCGGCGTAGCCAGACGCGGACGCGACCGCACAAGCGGTGGCCACGCTGGCAGCCGACGACGGGAGCACCGTCAGCCACGCGTCCTACTTGTCGCCGTCCAACGTCCGGCACCGCCGAGGTCGGGGACTCCTCCGAGGATGAGTAGGGCATGGGAGGCGGCAGGGCATGGTGTGCCAACTGGCCTGTCCGCATCTCATGTTCTACTCTTCCTCGCCGGAGACTGCAACTTCACTTCACGGGTCTTGAACCCCGCCCCCGTACATAGAGATCGCAGATGGAGGACGTCGGTCGCCGCCGTAGAATAGGTTTAGGGTCGGGTTTCTTTTATTTTTCTGTCCTATAAAAGTTCGAAATGGAATGAAAATCTGTCAAGTTTGCATTAATCTCGGACGGTGTATATGAACTTTCACAATGATGTACATATTGTAGGAGTACTAGCAAGATGCCCGTGCATTGCACGGAAGATCAAGATCTTGTGGGAGAAAAGGATGAACAAGGGAAAGCCTTATCTGCAAATGTGGAGAGGAGTGCGGGTAAATTGTCATAGTTTCCTTCCTATCTGTTAGATATAGATCGGACGGCCTATATTGCAGGATGACAGGCACACCATCATCACCAACTCTGCTTTTTATTGAACCGAGACAAATCTAACATGCGAAGTAAAATAAACACATATGGTCTATACATACACAAATTATCTTAGGCACTCCAATAGTACGTCCACTACGGGAACCTACGAAAGGGTTAACGTAAATTGCCTCTCTCTCTCTCTCCTCCCCTGATTTTCATGGTGGTGGGCCCCTCCCTCCCCCAAATCTACAATAAACAGCTCACACGTTTCACATTACGTTAATTACGTAACTGGGATTGCGTAGGTGTAGCATTACTCGTCCTAAAAAACCCAACTAAGCCAACCTCCCAGCATATCGCGCAGGAAAAGACCCGGTCGCGCCGTTTTAGTCGGGATTACCGGATTACTAGTAGTAGTATCGATGGATCGCGTGAAGCAACAAAATTTTTTTTTGAGGGGGCGAAGCACCTAGTTTAAAAGGAAAAAGGCGGTACACTCACAGCACTCCTGTCACGGTCGCATTGCACCCCACACACGTTAGGTCCTGCACACGACTCACGCAAACGGAACGCGCTTCGGCTTGCCTCTTCACTGACACGTGGGGCTGCACTTGGAGAAACCGACCATGCGCCAAACTCCCCCCGCCCACCGCGCGAAAATCCTTCCCCCCCACACACCCCAAAATTCCCCCCAAATCCGATTCAACCGCCCTTCGGCCAACTAGCCAATAATATTCCCAAAACCCCCCTCCCCCCTGTCCCCCTCCACTCCATTCGCTCTGCCAAAGCCGCCCTCCCCGCCGTGCCGATATGTCGGCGCCACGGTTCGGCGATCCTCTTGCTCCCACAGTACGCTCTCGTAGACTATCGTCCTCTAGCCGTGCCACCACCTCTGGCTACGTTCTTGTGGAGGCACAGGGCGGTCAGCGCCGCCACCGCTAGCAACGTTTGTGTGGAGACGCATGGTGGTCAGCTTCTCCCACAGTACGCGCATTCTAGACTGAGGCCCCGTTCATGTCGGTGTAGCACTGAATGTTAGCTGATAGACGTTGTTAATCTCACTGTTTGCCGAAGAAGTTTATTGTCAATATGCTCTGCTTAAGAAGCTTCCTTGCCCTGTTCTGCACTCAATCTGCTTAGCTGAGATGGCATGCCAAGGCCAATTAGTTGCTAAAATATCCTGCCATATATTTATTGTGACGTAGATTGCCATGGTCTAGTAGCCAATCTGTTAGGTGAAATAGCTCTACACCGTTTTATACTTGATCTTTGTTGCTGCGATGGCCTTCGATAGTTCGATGGTTGTGTGCTCAACCTCATTGACTGCTAAAACAGCCTGCCATAATTTGGCACTCAAATATGTTTGCTGAATTAGCTTTACATATATTTCGTTACTTAGATCTGCTCGTCCAAATATCTTGCCATAGCTTTAGACATCGACCTAGGTATTTTTTTTCTAGACTTCATAAAAAAGCATATATGTTTTTCCTGTAATATCTAGTAGAAGAACTAATTTGTATGTCTAACAGATGGACAGGACTTGGATAACTTCTGCTCGAAGATTCTCCGCTGCATATGTCGAGGGGGTTGAAAACTTCATGAACTTTATCAGAGCTGAGTACGGTGGTCCGAAATCAGATGTGCTCTGCCCGTGTAGCAGTTGTATGAATTCAGTTACAAGACCCCAGTCAACTATGCAAAATCATCTACACTTGTATGGGATGTCGGTCACATATACTAGGTGGGTTCATCATGGTGAAGCTGTGAACGTCAATGTTATTGACTATGTGGAAGCAGCAGATCACCATCTTGATCTGCCTGATGCTCAGGTGGAAGAGGAGGTGGAGGTGGTGGTGGCGGAGCCAGTGAGTTTGACCAACATTGAAACAATGCTATGAAATGCTCGTGCATTCCGTGAACTTTCACCTGCAGAAGAAAAACGGTGGGCCCGCATGTTGGAATAGTCCAATGTTGCTGTCACCCCAGGAAATAAGCTGTCGGTATTCTCAGCTATGGTCACCTTTCTTCAGGTGAAGACATCTGAGTGGATGACCAACAAATCATTCGATGCGATGTTGGCTGCTTTCCACAAATCTTTCCCAGATGTGTCTGAGCTGCCACACACCTACAGTAAAATGAAGAATTTCCTTCATGCAGTTGGAATTGGATATGATATGATCCATGTTTGTAAGAATAATTGTGTTCTGTTCCGGAAGGATTATGCCAACTTAAGTGAATGCCCGAAATGCAAATCATCAAGATGGAAAGATGGCGATGCTGTGAAGAGGATTCCTCATAATGTTCTAAGACATTTTCCAATTACACCAAGATTGCAGAGGTTGTTTCATGATGCTGAAACAAGAGAGGATGTACTGTGGCATTCTAGTAACCAGGAGTGCAGAGATCAGAATGTAATGAGCCATCCATCTCATGGTAGTGAGTGGAAAAGCTTCAATGATAAACACAAAGAGTTTGCTGCTGACCCGAGAAACATTAGACTTGGCTTAGCTTCAGATGGATTTAACCCATTTGGCCACCAGAACGCGACATGTAGCATATGGCCAGTGCTTGTTATCCCTTACAACAAGCCTCCAAATGTCTGCACCAAAGAATCAAACTACATGATGGCCTTGCTCATCCCAGGTCCAAAAAGTCCTGGAAAGGATTTTGATTTGTTCATGGAGCCTCTTGTGGAGGAACTTCAATAGCTATGGAAGGGTGTTCTCACTCGAGACCTATATAGCAGCCCACCAGCTGATTTCTTTCTGCGTGCTGTTATAATTTGGTGCATCCATGATTATCCGGCTTTGGGCACTATGTCAGGGAGAACGACACATTGTTACAATGCATGTGTTCGCTGTGACAGGAATTCGCTGTCATACGCAATACTTAGCAAGATCTGTTACATTGGACACCGCCGTTTCCTTGCCAAGGACAAGCCGCATCCTAGAAAATACCGAAGACATGTGTTCAATGAAAAGCATGAAAACCGTGATGCGCCAAAGAGGCTCACCGCCGATGAGTTGCAAGTGGAATTAGAGAAGGTCAGGCATATTACACCAGGAAACCATCCTAGTAATGGTAGCGGGAAAAGGAAGTGTGGCAGGGTAGAAGAGATATTATTGTTTACCCGCAGGTCCACTTTGTGGGACTTGGAGTATTGGAAAGATTTGGATCTGCGGCATAATCTTGATGTGATGCATATCGACAAAAATATATGTGACAGCATTATCGGCACACTTCTTAATATTCAAGGCAAGACGAAAGATATCTTAAAGTCTAGGATTGATTTGACACATCTGGGTATCATAAAGGATTTGCAGGTGCAAGATGAAGGTAAACCACGGGATATGGCACCAGCTGTGTACGTCTTGGACAAGGTAAAAAGAAAAGAATTCTGCGAGGTCCTGTCACGTGTGAGATTCCCACATGGATTTGCTTCCAACCCTGAAAGGAGAGTCAGTGCAGATGGAAAAAAGGTACAAGGGTTGAAAACTAATGACTGCTGTGTCCTACTTCAAAGGGTTTCACCTGTTATCCTCAGAGGATTGGGCCGCCCTGACTTATACAGAGCAGTTGCAGAGTTGGGACAATTCTTCAAGGAACTCTACAGTAGGAATATCAGGATAGATGCTTTGGAGCATCTTAGAGACAAGATACCAACTATCCTATGCGACCTAGAGAAGATATATCCTCCAGCCTTCTTTGATGTGATGGTGCATTTGGCTGTTCATCTACCTGATGAGGCACTACTTAGAGGTCCAGTGCAGTATGGCTGGATGTACCCTATTGAAAGTCGGCTAGGCACTTTCAAGGGCTATGTTAGGAACAAAGCTATACCCGAGGGTTCCATTGCAGAGGCACACATTGCTACAGAAGCGTTGACATTCTGCTCAAAATACATTGAAACAGCTGATCAGCTTAGCAAAGAGGTGGGTGAAGACAATCCCGGGCTCAATGTTTTCGATTATTCTGTTCGAGTTACAGGGAAGAGTCGACAAGAGGACAAACCTAAAGATTTGGACAAAATGGTTTGCTATGTGTTGAATAACTGTCCTAAGATACTACCTTATATCAAGTAAGTGCAGTACTGCAGCTTATACATCGTAATATACTAAACTTGCAGCACATTCTTATATATTTAGATGTTTGACGCGATCACTATGTTGTGCAGCATCTACAAAGAGGAGTTACTGCCACAAAATCCAAGAAACATTGACAAACTGGTTATGGCAGGATTTGCAAAATGGTTCAAGAACCATGTAAGCTTTTGAAGTGCACTGTCAGTTTTTTTTTAATATATTGAGTACATAAGATGATCAGCTTGTCTATTTTCTAACCATAGGTTAAGAAGATGCGGGAGGATGGGCAGGCAGTTGATGATGCCCTTTACTCACTAGCAATGGGTCCTAATACTCGGGTAAGACATTATGAATCTTGCGTTGTTGGAGATGTGCACTACAACACCCTTGCACGAGACGAAGGTAGGAAGACACAAAACAGTGCCATCATGAGCACGGATACGTATGACAAAGAGACAACTGAAATGTATGCTAACATAACAGACATTGTTCAGTTGCAGTATATCTCCAATTTCAAGGATCATCGGTGTGTGGTTCTGTTGTGCTGTCGTTGGTATAACCTGTTTTCCAGGATCGCAAAACCCAGAGCTGATGATTATTTCAAATCCATCAATGTCAAGGCGGCGTACCAGACCAACGAGCCTTTTATTTTGGCAAATCAAGCAACACAGATATTTTTCTTGGAAGACACATTTGCACGTAGCGATGACTGGAGAGTATTGCAAAGGTTTGAGCAGAGGAATTCGTTTAATGAAGTTGCACAACAAGATGATGCTTACACTGCTCCTGATGTACAAGATAACACGGATGTTCCTAATATCTTTGAGAACCATCACGTCAATGACACCGGTGAAAAGATTGCCTGTCGTGCTGTGGACATACAAGAGTTGATCAAGAAGAAGCCAACGTTCGAGGACGTTGAGGACGAAGAAGAAGATGACACCGTGGGGAATTAAGATTCAGATTGATACACATGGCAAAGATGTTGACCTGCTGCTGCGGATGATGATTACATTGCTTTTGTCGTATTTGCCTGTCAGAAGATGTTTTTTATCTACTATGTGAAATTGTGTTTGCTATGACAACTGAAACCTGATGAACATGTTGTTTAGTATTTTGCTGTGAGAACATCACTTGTTATGTATGCTGATTTGTGTTTGGTGATTGTATGACAACTAAAACATGATGACATTGTTGTTTAGTTGTACTCATATTTGCCTATGAAACTTGAATTTGATGACATAGTTTGTTGTTGGACTGCAATTTGCTCGACGTCTTCGAATGAGAACAAAGCTGACCCGATAGGGCCTCTGCTATTTATTTATTTATATGAGCAAAATGGGATACCCCCTGATTTCCGTTAATAGAAATCATTAGATGTTCACAACACTACGCCCAGCCTGCTACATAGGTTTCATTCATTACTAGTTTCAGCAAAGTGCTCATGTCGTAGCCACTGAATACATCACGAGTGCTACATACACTGCAAATAAAGAGACAATCATCCTACAGAGCACATCAATTTTTCCCATTATCTTCACAAGCTCTTTCATCTCCTCATTGCTGTCAAGGCCGTTTAGCAGCTATTGCTTGGCCATGATCAGAGGAACTGCATCTTTAACCTTCTGCTCTGCATCTTCCTCTTCTGTCGTTCCTTCAGTTACTTGTCCAACACCCCAACCTGCTGGTATTGGGATTCCTCGGCTAACCAAATAATCAGCGTAGTTGCATTCCCCCACATCGGCAACTTCCCAGAAATACAAATCACATGAATCTTTCCTTTTCTACACGAATCAAATTGGAAGATCATCAACCAAACTATTAAAAAATCAGCAACTGAAAGCAGCAAAACAACACTTAAACATATTATTACCCCATGATTCGGGCATTTGTAGAAGACTCGGCCAGGGTTGCGGATTCTGGTTGAGACGCGACGGATGACTCTGCATGATTTGCAGCAGTGGCACCACACCAACGGCAGCGGGTTGTGATGAGCAATCGGCTGCGGTGCGCGTGCTGGGGGGGTGTGATGAGACCCACAGGCGATGGTATGGGTGGCGACTTGGCGCATATCTGGTTGTTGCCTGCTAAATAGCAGGTGGACGAGCAGCCAGCGGACATGGTTGCTGCGGCCAGAGCTTCTAATGCTAGGCAGAGTAAGTAGAGAAGAGGAGAAGTGAACGTTGGATATGCCAGTTTCATTACTTGCAGAGTAGCATAGATAGTCATTGTCTAGGTTTGGATTCGAACCAGCTACAGGAGCACGTCTTTCTTTTTTCTAAAACTCGGCAACGTCTCTTTACTGGTACACTAGCTTGTTTTGTACGCCTTCCCAAGTCTTTGATTTTCTTTCTATATATAAAAAAGTATGCTACTTGGTGTTCGCTTAGTCAACAAATGATTGTGAAAACCTTGACCGTTGGATTGACATTCAATGTCTATCGCATTGCTTCAGTCTCTTCTTCCTCGAGCCGCCAAAGCCAAACCAGCGCCGGCGGGACCGCCTGCTCCCGCCTCCCACGGCTGGCTGTGATCTTCCTCGGCTCCTGTTCGTTCCCATCCGAGGCCTCACCATCATCCTCTGCCTTGGTTCGCTCGCCGCGGCGCCGCCCTCCGGTGTTGTCAACATGGTCAACAACCGAGAGGAATAAGGAGATGATTGTACATGGTGAGGATGACAGTAGGGACCCAGCAGCGTGCACAGTAATTTTGTTTTTTCGGGATGGAGAAGGGTATCAACTGGGTTGTGCAGGACCCGTGGCCCATCTAGCCCAGGCTTTTATTTCACATGTTTAGCACATGACCAACCCAGTTTGTTTTTTTCCTTTCCAAAAATGGCTAGCCGGCTATTTTGTTTTTTTGCAGAATAACCAACATAGGCCTACTTGTTTTTCTACGCCCTGTTGGGCCAGAAATCTTTCAAGACGAGGAGGGATGCATTTTGCCCAGAAAATGGGCTATAAGTAATAAGAAATGGGCTATAAGTAATAATAAATGGGCTGTAAAATGAAAAAATACAGCAAACAGGCAATTAGTTCCAAAATAATGTTTTCTTTCGGATTTTGATATTTTAAATTTCATTGTTTTTGTGCGGGTAAAATTTCATTGAATTTAAATTAAGGTATATTTAGATTTAAAATTAATTTGAATCTGGCTAGAAATTTTGGGTTGTATGCTATTTGGGACAGATTTGGACGCTGACTTGTGGGTCTACTAGGTTGACGTGTACTTTGGCTTTGTCAACTTAGTCCACAAATGATTCTAGCAGCAGTGACCATTGGATGTTAATCCAACGGTCGTGCTGCTTCTTCAATATCTGATCTTCTTGCTCCAGCCGCCCAAACCAGCTCCGGTGGGACTGCCTGCTCCCACCTCCCGTGGCTGGCTGTGCTGCCACATAGGCCGCACCGCCCCACCCTACTTCATTGTTGGTCAGGCCATTCCTCTACTCACCCACACCTCCTTTTATTTTCCGATGACGGCAGCCAGACCAGTAAACCCTCGTACTCCCCACCGCGTTGGCAACCATTGCCGAGTCTTTCCCGGCTCCGTGTCGTTCCCTTCCTAGGCCTCGCCGTCGTCCACCGCCATGGTGCTCTCGGCGCGGCCTAGTCAACGTGGTCAATGAACGACATCCACCGGCCGTGGACTGTATGCGCAAAATAATGATTCCTCCACCTGACATCAGGGACCCACTGAAAGGCCCTCTGTATTTCGCAAAAAAAATGTTACCGCCGCTGACAGCTCGGACCCACCAGCTATATCTTCGCACGCAAGGAAGTGCCTCCTTATTATGCACAAAAAATGAATACCCCCCTGCTAGTTGGGACCCACCATTGTGGGAGGCTAACTTGTGGGCCTACTAAGTTGACGGGGACGGAAGGCTTTGTCAACTTAGTCAATATGAACGATTGTAGCTCCAGTGACCGTACAATGTCCATCCAACGGCCATAGTGCTTCTTCAACCTCTGGTCTTTTTGCTCCAGCCGCCTAAAGCAGCGCCGGTCGTGCCGCATGCTCCTGCCTCCCGTGATCGGCTGTGCTGCCGCGGAGGCCTCACCGCCCCTACTATTCCCACCGCTGGCCAGGCCCTGTGGTGACGGTAGCTTCACACCACAGCCGAACCAGTGAACCCTCATACTCCTCTCCACACGGGCTTCCACTGCCGCGTCTTCCCCGGCTCCGTGTCGTCCCTTTCCTAGGCCTCGTCATCGTCCACCGCGTGGTGCTCTCCGCGCGGCGTGGTCAACGTGGTCAAGGAACGACTTCCATCGGAAGAGTACTGTACGTGGAGAGGATGACAGCTGGGTCCATGGCCACAGCCCAGTTTTTTTGTGATTTGCCAAGTAAGTCGCTTTGTCAGGCCTGTTGGGCTACAAATCTTTCAAGACGAGGAGAGCTTTCATTCGACTGGCTGAGAAAATTGCCCATTAGTAATGAGAAATGGGTTGTACATTTTTGAAACACATCAAACCGGCAATTAGTTTCAAATATCTTTTTTTTCATTTCGAGATTTTAAATTACATTAATTTTTATGCGTGGAGAATTTGTTGGATTTTATATTGATATACATTTATTTTTAAAATCAGTTTGAATGTGAGTCGAAATTTCATGATTAAAAACAGTTCGGACCGCACCGAAATATGCAAAATTTCGTATATTTTTTTAACCGTGGCCACAATATGGGTTGTAATGCTAACAAAAAGAATATGGGCTCCAAAAAAACCTTAAGAATTAGCAAATGGGTTGTATGTTGTTTTCCACAGATTAGAGGCTTTCCTAAAAAAAGGTTGACGCACAAGCAGTGACTGTTGGATGTCCATCGAACGGCCGTCGTGCTTCTTCAATCTCTGCTCTTCCTGCTCCATCCGCTCAAACAAGCGCCGGTGGGAGGACTGCCTGCTCCCTCCTCCCCGCGGCCGGCTGTGCTGCCGCGTAGGCCTCACCGCCCCACCGTACTCCCATCGCTGGCCTAGCCATCCCTCTACTCACCCACACCTGCTGTTATTCTCCGGTGACGGTAGACGAACCAGTAAACCCTCGTACAGTCGTACTCCCCTCCACGTGGGAAACAACTGTCGAGTCTTCCCTGCCTCTGTGTCGTTCCCTTCCTAGGCCTCGCCGTCGTCCACCGCCCTGGTGCTCTCGGCGTGGCCTGGTCAACGTGGTCAACGACCGACATGCATCTGAAGTGGACTGTACGTGGAGAGGCCGACAGCTGGGTCCACGACCGCACGCAAGGAAATGCCTCCTTATTACGCGCAAAATAATGATTCCTCCACCTGACATCAGGGACCCACTGAAAGGCCCTCTGTATTTCGCAAAAAAAATGTTACCGCCGCTGACAGCTCGGACCCACCAGCTATATCTTCGCACGCAAGGAAGTGCCACCTTATTACGCACAAAAAAATGAATACTCCCCCTGTTTGCTGGGACCCAGTATAGTGGCAGGCTGACTTGTGGGCCTACTAAGTTGACGGGGACGGAGGGCTTTGTCAACTTAGTCAATATATGCACAATTCTAGCTCCAGTGACCGTACGATGTCCATCCAACAGCCGTAGTGCTTCTTCAACCTCTAGTCTTCTTGCTCCAGCCGCCCAAACCAGCGTCGGTCGTGCCTCGTGCTCCTGCCTCCCGTGGCCAGCTGTGATGCGGTGGAGGCCCCACCACCCCCTACTACTCCCACCGATGGCCAGGCCATCCCTCTACTCACCCACACACCTTGTTATTCTGCGGCGACGGCAACCTCACACCGCAGTGAACCAGTGAACCCTCGTACTCCTCTACGCGTGGGCATCCACTGCCGCATCTTCCCCGGCTCCGCGTCGTCTCCTTCCTAGGCCTCGCCGTCATCCACCGCCCTGGTTCTCTCGGCGCGGCGTGGTCAACGTGGTCAAGGAACGACTTCCATCGCACGTGGACTGTACGTGGAGAGGCTGACAGCTGGGTCCACGGCCGCAGCAAGGAAGTGCCTCCTTATTACATGCAAAATAATTATTCCTCCACCTGACAGCGGAGACCCACTGGATGGGCCACTGTATTTCGTGAAAAAACCATCTCCCCCCAGACTGCTGGGACCCACCAGCTACACCTTCGCACGCAAGGAAGTGCGTCCGGGCAAAAAAAACAAAACGATTCGCCCCCCTGACTGCTGGGACCCACCAGCTACATCTTTGCACGCAAGGAAGTTCCTAACAGTCAGGACCCACCTGGTCGAACCGTACGTAGCATTGTCATTCTGGTCGCGAACGTGTACGTACATATATACTGGTCGATGTAGAGGTGCGCACGTGTCTTAGTAGAGGTGTGCACGTGTCGTAGTAGAGGCGCGCACGTACCATGTACACTTACGTACAGCAGCCAAGGTGCAAGAAAGAAAATACGGCCACGTACGTACATACGGGCAGGGTCTCGAACGCCTACTCGCACATACATACGGCCAGGGCTCGTGTACATGGTTGGGTCGGAACGGAGAAACAGCGTCGTCGTCGTGTTCATGGGGAGGCAGCGTCGTCGTCGTGTTCATGGGGAGGCAATGAAATGCGTCGTGTTCATGGGGAGGCAACGGAATGCATCATGTTCATCGAGAGGCAACGGAACGCGTGGGAGCCAACCGGCTGGGTCGGAACCGAATGCGTGGTCGTGTTCATCGGGAGGGCTTGGACGGAACAGGCGATGGAAACGAGGCCTGAACGGGGTCTTGTTGATCGGGAGGGGTTTGGCGTACCGCAAAACGGAGGAAACAGACCTCCTACGGTCGAAACGGGGGTCCTGTTGATCGGGAGGGGTGTGGCGTACCGCAAAACGGACGAAACGGACCTCCTACGGTCGAAACGGGGGTCCTGTTGATCGGGAGGGGTGTGGCGTACCGCAAAACGGACGAAACGGACCTCCTACGGTCGAAACGGGGGTCCTGTTGATCGGGAGGGGTGTGGCGTACCGCAAAACGGACGAAACAGGCCTCCTACGGTCGAAACGGGGGTCCTGTTCATCGGGAGGGGTGTGGCGTACCGCAAAACGGGACTCCACGGGATACTGTTCATCTCCACCGTCGACCTCCTCCAGCCTCCACGGGCTACCATCGACCTCCTCCAGCCTCCACGGGCTCCTGTTCATCCAGCCTCCACCGCGCGCTACTCCACCGGCTACTGTTCAACCACCCCTCCACCGTCTACTGTTCATCCAGCCCTCCACACCACGGGGTCCTGTTCAACCACCCCTCCACGGACACCCCTCCACCGTCTATTGTTCATCCAGCCCTCCACCACACCACGGGGTCCTGTTCATCCAGAAGTAACGCCATCTTGATAACCCACAAGTATAGGGGATCACAACAATTTTCGATAAGTAAGAGTGTCGAACCAAACAAGGAGCTAAAGGTAGAACAAATATTCCCTCAAGTTTTATCGACCACCGATACAACTCTACGCACGCTTGACGTTCGCTTTACCTAGAACAAGTATGAAACTAGAAGTACTTTGTAGGTGTTGTTGGATAGGTTTGCAAGATAATAAAGATTACATAAATAAAAAGTAGGGGCTGTTTAGATAAAGAAACAATAAAGTAAATATAGCGAGTGTGGAAAAGTGGTGGTAGGAGTTGCGAAATTGCCTGAGGGAGTCCTGGATTAGGGGGTCTCCGGACAGCCGAACTATCTCCATTGGCCGGACTGTTAGACTATGAAGATACAAGATTGAAGACTTCGTCTCGTGTCCAGATGGGACTCTACTTGGCGTGGAAGGAAAGCTAGGCAATACGTATATGGATATCTCCTCCTTTGTAACCGACCTTGTGTAACCCTAACCCTCTCCGGTGTCTATATAAACCGAAGGGTTTTAGTCCGTAGGACATCAACAACCATAACATACAATCATACCATAGGCTAGCTTCTAGGGTTTTAGCCTCTCTGATCTCGTGGTAGATCTACTCTTGTACTACCCATATCATCAATATTAATCAAGCAGGACGTAGGGTTTTACCTCCATCAAGAGGGCCCGAACCTGGGTAAAACATCATGTCCCCTACCTCCTGTAACCATCCGGCCTAGACGCACAGTTCGGGACCCCCTACCCGAGATCCGCCGGTTTTGACACCGACATTGGTGCTTTCATTGAGAGTTCCTCTGTGTCGTCGCCGTTAGGCTTGATGGCTCCTACTATCATCAATAGCGATGCGGTCCAGGGTGAGACTTTTCTCCCCGGACAGATCTTCGTATTCGGCGGCTTTGCACTGCGGGCTAATTCGCTTGGCCATCTGGAGCAGATTGAAAGCTATGCCCCTGGCCATCAGGTCAGATTTGGAAGTTTGAACTACATGGTAGACATCCGCGGAGACTTGATCTTCGACGGATTCGAGCCACAGCCGAGCGCGCCGCACTGTCCCGATGAGTATGACCTAGCTCTGCCGCCGAACAGTACCCCAGAGGCCGTGCCCGCATCAACTCCGACCCTTAGTTCGGAGCCAACTGTGCCAATCGAGGACGGGTGGTTAGACACCGCCTCAGGGGCTGCAGTCTCAACGGCGATCGGGCCAAACACCAGCATAATCCTCTGCGCAGCCCGTGACTCCAAGGTGCCGGACTCTTTTTCTGAATCCAAACCATCCACGCCCCTGCCAATCGAATTCGATTGGGCGCCGATCATGTAATTCACTGCGGCGGATATCTTTCCGCACTCGCCCTTCGGCGACATTCTGAATTCACTAAGGTCTCTCTCTTTGTCAGGAGAGCCCTGGCCGGATTATGGCCAACAGGATTGGGATGCGGACGACGAAGAAATTCGACGCCCACCCACCACCCACTTCGTAGCCACTGTCGATGATTTAACCGACATGCTCGACTTCGACTCCAAAGACATCGACGGTATGGACGATGATGTAGGAGACGAACATGAACCAGCACCTATAGGGCACTGGAAAGCCACCTCGTCATATGACATATACATGGTGGATACACCCAAAGAAGGCAATGGCGACGGGATAGCGGAGGATGACCCCTCCAAGAAGCAACCCAAACGCCGACGTCAGCGGCGCCGCTCTAAGTCCCGCCAAAGCAAAAGTGGTGATACCGGCACAGGATATAATAACACTCCGGATAGTGCCGAAGAAAACAACAACCCCTCCAGCAAGATTTAGAGCAGGAGGATGGAGGAGCCAGCTCTCCTGAGAGAGCGGCAGATGGAGAGGAGGATGACAATCACATGCCCCCCTCCGAAGATGAGGCAAGCCTCGGCGACGATGAATTCGCCGTACCAGAGGATCCCGTCGAACAAGAGCGCTTCAAACGCCGGCTTATGGCCACGGCAAATAGCCTGAAGAAAAAGCAGCAGCAGCTTCAAGCTGGTCAAGATCTGCTAGCTGACAAATGGACTGAAGTCCTTGCGGCCGAGGAATATAAACTCGAGCATCCCTCTAAGAGTTACCCAAGGCGCAGGTTACTACCCCGACTGGAGGAAGAATCATATGATACGGCTGATCGGCCACCTCGTGGCCGCGATAGAGAGGCATTCCAGCCAAAAGCTCAGCCTCCACCCCAATGCCATTCAAATAAAAAGGCATGGGGAGATATGCTCGACCTGCGAGATATATTGGAGGACAAGGCAAAGCACTAAAGATCGATCTACGGATCACGAGGGCGCACCACTCTGCGAGACGACAAACGTCACGCCGGATACAGTAAAAGCAAATCCGGCTGGGCCGAACACAGCGGGCAAGACCCATTCGAGCTGCGTCGCGATATAGCCCAATACAGAGGCGCCGCACACCCCTTATGCTTCACAGACGAAGTAATGGAACATCAATTCCTAGAAGGTTTTAAACCTGTAAATATTGAATCATACGACGGCACAACATATCCCGCGGTATGGATTGAGGACTTCCTCCTCCACATCCACATGGCCCGCGGCGATGACTTAAACGCCATCAAATACCTCCCACTAAAGCTCAAAGGACCAGCGCGGCATTGGCTTAACAGCTTGCCAGCGGACTCCATTAGCTGTTGGGAAGATCTGGAAGCCGCATTCCTCGACAACTTTCAGGGCACTTATGTGCGACCACCAGACGCCGATGACTTGAGCCACATAATTCAGCAGCCAGAAGAGTCGGCCAGGCAATTCTGGACTCGGTTCCGTACAACGAAAAATCAAATCGTCGACTGTCCAGATGCGTAGGCCTTAGCGGCTTTCAAGCACAACATCCGAGACGAGTGGCTAGCCCGGCACCTTGGTCAGGAAAAGCCGAAATCTATGGCAGCTCTCACGACGCTCATGACCCGCTTTTGTGCGGGAGAAGACAGCTGGCTGGCTCGCAGTAATAACATATCAAAGAACCATGGTACCTCAGATACCAAGGACGGCAATAGCAGGTCACGTCGCAACAAGCATAAGCGCCGCATTAACAGCAAAAATACTGAGGATACGGCAGTCAATGCCGAATTCAAAGGCTCTAAACCCGGTCAGCGGAAAAAGCCATTCAAACAAAGTACGCCGGGTCCGTCCAGCTTGGACCGTATACTCGATCGCTCGTGTCAAATACACGGCACCCCAGACAAGCCAGCCAATCACACCAACAGGGATTGTTGGGTGTTCAAGCAGGCCGGCAAGTTAATTGCCAAAAACAAGGACAAGGGACCGCATAGCGATGACGAGGAGGAGCCCCGGCAGCCGCACACTGGAGGACAGAAGAGGTTTCCCCCGCAAGTGCGGACAGTGAACATGATATACGCAACCCACATCCCCAAGAGGGAGCGGAAGCGTGCGCTCAGGGACGTATATGCGTTGGAGCCAGTCGCCCCAAAGTTCAACCCTTGGTCCTCCTGTCCGATCACCTTTCATCGCAGGGACCACCCCACTAGTATCCGTCATGGCAGATTCGCCGCACTGGTCCTAGAACCGATCATCGACGGATTTCACCTCACTCGAGTCCTTATGGACGGCGGCAGCAGCCTGAACCTGCTTTATCAGGACACAGTGCGCAAAATGGGTATAGACCCCTCAAGGATTAAACCTGCGAAAACGACCTTTAAGGGCGTCATTCCGGGTGTAGAGGCCCATTGCACAGGCTCAATTACACTGGAAGTGGTCTTCGGATCCTCGGATAATTTCCGAAGCGAAGAGTTAATATTCGATATAGTCCCGTTCCGCAGTGGTTATCACACGCTGCTCGGGCGAACCGCATTCGCTAGATTCAATGCGGTACCGCATTATGCATACCTCAAGCTCAAGATGCCAGGACCTCGCGGAGTTATTACAGTCAATGGAAACACAGAGCGCTCTCTCCGAACAGAGGAGCACACCGCGGCCCTCGCAGCAGAAGCGCAAAGCAGCCTCTCAAGGCAATCAACCAGTTCGGCGCTTCAAAGCCCGGACACCTTCAAGCACGCTCGGGGCAATCGGCAAATAGACCACCTGGCGCGTCTGAGCTCGCGTAGCAATATGGCGGCCACCCCAATCCCAGCTCAACGGCGATATTCGTCCCGCGCGTACATAATTACGCATTAAAAATACCATGGGCACAGGTGGGGAGGGGGGCACAACTGTGGCACGCCCTAAAACGCGGCCTAAACCGCACTAGGGGCTCCCCGTTTGGTTATTTTTCTTTTTCTTTCAGGACCTTAATCTCTGGAAACCCTGTCCGGCAGCACTATTGCCGAACACATGATGCAGCAACCAAGGAGGCAGACAGCTACGTTATACCATGGAATTCCCAGGTTGATTACAGTAACGAGCGAAATATTCGATTTCATATCATTCCTCAGCTTGCCCTTGGAAGGGACATAGTCCCACTCTTTGCTTATCGCACTACCTGTATCACTCTGCTTTAACGCAATTTTTCAATAAACAATGCATGACATTACGACTATTATCGCATTCTTGTTATATATATATATATATGTGTGTGTGTGTGTGTGTGTGTGTTCATTAATGACGCCTTGCAACCGTACACTCTGGTACGGCCAATACACCAGGGGCTTACGTACCCCACAATGCGGTTTGAAAAGTCCAAACACTTTCACAAGTGCGGCACCCCGAACTTATAGCATTATATGCATCAGCTCCGAATCATGTCTTTGGTCAAATGTTGGGTTTGCTCGGCTCCTATGTTTTGGTACCTTACGTTCCGCTCTATCGGCTAAGGTAGCGCTAGGAGAACTACTGCGATTGTGCCCCGGTTCTGCAGGGCTGAGCACCTCAGTAGAGAAAGCTAAAACTGACTGTCATGATAAGGCGAGAGACTGGTCGCTGTTCGGCGAGGTTTTTCGAGTCCCTAAAGACTTATGCCGCTTAGGGCGAGGGGCCGGCCCTGTCCGGCTTATAGGCGTGTATCACGCCCCGAATTCGGCCTTCCGAATACCAGGGGCTTCGCCAAAATTTAAAATTATAGAATTCTATGGCTAAGTGAGAGTGATAAAGCATTATTAGTCTGGTTGCTTGTTCTTTGTGCTGAGCACCTCCCTCGAAGGACCCAAACATGGGAACAAGAGTGCTCAGGTTTATCCCGAACACCCCAGCACTCGTGGCATGGGGGCAGAAGCCGAGGACTAGCCATCTCTCAGATTGGATAAACAGCCAAACAAAAGGTAATATTTTAAATTCCAACAAGCGTTGCATAGCGCATACGAAACAAGTTTTCATACATACAGGATAAAACGAGCAAGTCTCATTCAAATATTACATCTTTCGAACACTCATCCGCGATGAGACGGGCACCCGGCAGAACACCCTCGTAGTACATCTTGGGGTAGCGGTGCTCCTTGCCCTCTGGCGGCCCCTCCTTGATCAGCTTCATGGCGTCTAGCTTGACCCACTGCAATTTCACACGGGCGAAAGCCCGGCGTGCACCTTCAATGCAGACAGATCGCTTGACGACCTCCAGCCGCGGGCAGGCATCCACAAGATGCCTCACCAGGCCGAAGAAGCTGTTTGGAAGAGCGTCGCCAGGCCACAGCCAGACTATAAAGCTCTTCATGGCCTGATCGGCCGCCTTATGTAGCTCGACCATCTGCTTCAGCTGGTCGCTCATTGGCACCGGATGTTTGGCCTCAGCATACTGAGACCAGAACAGCTTCTCTGTCGAGCTTCCGTCCTCGGCTTGGTAAAATTGTGTGGCATCGGACACACTGCGGGGCAGATCTGCGAATGCTCCTGGAGATCTCCGGATTCGGGTAAGTAATCGGTAATTAACTTTTACATGCTTGCTTTGCATATAGAAAGCCTTACCCGCCGCTATCTTCTTCATCGTGTCGATCTCTTAGAGGGCCTTTCGAGCTTCGGCCTTGGCACTCTTTGCGCTCCCAAGGGCCGCGGCAAGCTCAGACTCTCGCGTCTTTGAGTCAAGCTCCAACGCCTCGTGCTTTGTCACGAGAGCTTGGAGCTCTTGCTGAACCTCGCCCACCCGAGCCTCGTGCTTCTCTCGCTCGGTGCGCTCCTTGGCCGCTGTATCTTCGGCCTTGGTTAGCACTTGCTTCAGGGTTGCCACCTCGGTCGTGGCCCCTGGCAAACATACAATGATCCTGTCATTTTGCAATCGCGTCCTTTTTTATATATACATATCTATAGACGGGGTATTACTTACCATTGTTCTCCTCGAGCTGCCTCTTGGCAAGGCCGAGCTCTTTCTTGGACCCCTCGAGGTCCTGCTTCAGTACGGCGACCTCCACAGTCAGTGCGGCGGACTCCAGCAGTGAAGCCTGCATACGCATATTGATAGACTTATATTAAACTCCTGCGATATTATTTGATCCTCTGTTCGGTTTTTCTTTGTGAACACCGAACAGAGCATCAGGGGCTACTGTCTATGTAGTAATATTTCTACTACATTTTAAAACACTTACCTCGAAGCCTGTTAGAAGGCTGGCACAGGCTTCAGTCAATCCGCTCTTGGCGGACTGAACCTTCTGGATGGTGCGGTGCTCCTCGTCGATGGAAGCGCTGCGAAGCGCTTCCAGCAGGTTGTCCGGCGCCTCTGGATGGACAGAGGTCACCGGCACAGGCGTTTTACCCCTCTTAGAAGGAGGCCGCCTGCCCGAGCCCGGAACCGCTGGAGGGTCCGGCGTGGTGTTTGACTGAGGGTCGAACTCGGAGCTCTGGGGGCCCCGTCCCCTCGGCTCCCGGAGGCCGGAAGGTCACCTTGAGGTGCCTCCGTGACTGTCTCCCCTCGATCCGGTGCCCCTTGAGACAACACCTCGGCGTCGTCGGTAGGATGAGGGGAGGTGGCGGTCGGGACTGGATCGCTATCCATGTCCGACGAGCCCAGGGAGTCGTCCGATGATACCTCGATATTGGCTCGTGGTGGCCTGCGTAATTAGAATCGGCGATTAGGGAAAGCAGTGCAACAAAGGAATCCTATGGGTTACTTTGGTATCCGAATACTTACGATCTCCCCAGGGGCTTGACCCTGGGCAACCACTCGCCTTCGCCTTCGTCAGCGGCGGTGGAACTGTCCGGAAGGAGAGTCTTTCCCTTCTTGGACCCTCCGGCCTTCCCAGTTGGGGCAGCCTTCCTTTTCTTGTCTCCCCCAGTCGGTGGGGGAGCGTCTTATTCTTCCTCTTCCTCGTCTTTAGGGGAAGAGTGCGCCGTAGAGTCATCGGACGGTGAGTCTGACGACGCCTGGCATCAGGAACTCTTTCGGGTTCCCTTGGCCTTCTTGGTCTTCTCTGGCACCTTATAAGGGGTCGGAGTCAGCATCTTCGCCAGAAGAGCGTCTGCGGGGCCTTCGGGTAAAGGAGCTGGACAGTCGATCTGTCCGGCCATCTTCTGCCAGTCCTGTCAAAGGTACGGGAGTTTAGATCCCGCATAGAGTCAATCTATATAAAAAATAGTTATCCTGTGAAAGGTAAAACAGCTTACCGCACTGGCTTGGCGCTTCGCGCTGAATCCGCGATCCTCAGTAATAGGGGGGGACCTCGGCGCTTTTGAACAGCACCCTCCAGGCGTCTTCATGAGTTGTGTCGAAGAGCCTGTTCAGAGTTCGGTGCTGCGCCGGATTGAACTCCCATAAATTGAACTCCCGTTGTTGGCACGGGAGTATCCGGCGGATGAGCATAACTTGGACTATGTTGACAAGCTTGAGCTTCTTGTCCACCATGTTTTGAATACATGTTTGGAGTCTGGTCAGCTCTTTCGAACTACCCTAGGACAGGCCCTTCTCTTTCCAGGAGGTGAGCCACGTGGGGAAGCCAGATCGGAACTCGGGGGCCGCTGCCCATGCAGGGTCGCGCGGCTCGGTGATATAGAACCACCCCGATTGCCACCCCTTTATGGTTTCCACAAAGGAGCCCTCGGGCCATGTTATGTTGGGTATCTTGCCCACCATGGCGCCTCCGCACTCCGCCTGGCAGCCGCCCACCACCTTCGGCTTGACATTGAAGGTCTTCAGCCATAAGCCGAAGTGGGGCTTGATGCGGAGGAAGGCCTCGCACACGACGATAAACGTCGAGATGTTGAGGATGAAGTTCGGGGACAAATCGTGGAAATCCAGGCCGTAATAAAACATGAGCCCCCGGACGAAGGGATGGAGAGGGAACCCCAGTCCGCGGAGGAAATGGGTGAGGAATACTACCCTCTCATGGGGCCTGGGGGTGGGGATGAGCTGCCCCTCATCTGGGAGCCGGTGCGCGATGTCGTCGGGCAGGTATCCGGCTCTCCTTAGCTTCTTGATGTCTCCCTCCGTGATGGAGGAGACCATCCACTTGCCTCCCGCTCCGGACATGATTGGAGAAGGTCGAAGTGGGAAGTGCGGACTTGGGCGCTGGAGCTCGAGTGTGCGAAAACGGATGGGTAAGGGAGGAAGAAGGCGTGGATAGAAAGGTGAATCCTTATCCCTTTATATGGGCGGACGAAACTAAGCGTCCCCACTTGCCTGGTAAAACTCGCTTATCCCCCAAGCGCCGCAATTGATAGCGCGGTTGGGTTACCCACGCCCGTATTGATGAGAATCCCGTAATAAGGGGACACAATCTCTGCTTTGACAAGACGTGTCGAAAAACTGCCTTGCGTTATGTGCGGGGCTGGTTAAAAGAAACGGTTCGAATAATCACCGGGCCATGACGTAACGTCATGCTGCCAAAACAAGCCAGCAAATTAGATCTGCGAAAATATTATTCTCTCTATGGTGGAATGTGGAGCTTATTTTGCAGGGTCGGACACTATCCTTATATTCAAAATTCTTCTGCGGTGTAATCGGAGAAGGAACCCGCCTTGCAATGCCGAAGACAATACTGCGCGCCGGACTCATCGTCATTGAAGCCTGGTTCAGGGGCTACTGAGGGAGTCCTGGATTAGGGGGTCTCCGGACAGCCGGACTATCTCCATTGGCCAGACTGTTAGATTATGAAGATACAAGATTGAAGACTTCGTCTCGTGTCCGGATGGGACTCTACTTGGCGTGGAAGGCAAGCTAGGCAATACGTACATGGATATCTCCTCCTTTGTAACCGACCTTGTGTAATCCTAACCCTCTCCGGTGTCTATATAAACCGAAGGGTTTTAGTCCGTAGGACATCAATAACCATAACATACAATCATACCATAGGCTAGATTCTAGGGTTTAGCCTCTCTGATCTCGTGGTAGATCTACTCTTGTACTACCCATATCATCAACATTAATCAAGCAGGACGTAGGGTTTTACCTCCATCAACAGGGCCCGAACCTGGGTAAAACATCGTGTCCCCTGCCTCCTATAACCATCCGGCCTAGACGCACAGTTTGGGACCCCCTACCCGAGATACGCCGGTTTTGACACCGACATTACCCCTTAAGCAATTGACTGGTTTACTAGACCGATAGCAAGTATTATGTGGGAGAGGCCACTGCTAGCATGTCATCCCTGACTTGGAATTCTATGCACTTATGATTGGAACTATTAGCAAGCATCCGCAACTACTAATGTTCATTAAGGTAAAACCCAACCATAGCATTAAGATATATTGGTCCCCCTTCAATCACATATGCATCAATTTCTATGCTAGGTTGAAGCTTCTGTCACTCTTGCCCTCCAATACATAGTCCTATCAACATACAATTAACCCTAGGGTGTGATCCACGCGCACAATCATATGATGGGCACCAAAGGACAACAACATAACCACAAGCAAATTAAATCAATCATAGCGATTCATCAACCACCGATAGGACAACGAAAATCAACTCAGACATCATAGGATGCCAACACATCATTGGATAATAATATGAAGCATAAAGCACCATGTTCAAGTAGAGGGTACAGCGGGTTACGGGAGAGTGGACCGCTGTAGATAGAGGGGGGAACGTGATGGAGATGTTGGTGAAGATGGCGGAAGTATTGGTGTACATCGCGGTGATGATGATGGCCCCCGGTGGCACTCCAGAGCCACCAGAAGCGAGGGGGAGAGAGCCCCCCTCCTTCTTCTTCTTCCTTGACCTCCTCCCTAGATGGGAGAATGGTTTCCCCTCTGGTCCATGGCCTCCATGGCACGGGAGGGGCGAGAGCCCCTCCGAGATTGGATCTGTCTCTCTGTCTCTCTCTGTTTCTGCGTTCCCAGATCTTCCCTTTCACCGTTTCTTATATTCCCGGAGATCCGTAACTCCGATTGGGCTGAAATTTTAACACGATCTCTATTCGGATATTAGCTTTCTTGCGGCGAAAGAAGGGCATCAACCGCCTTACGGGTGGCCCACGAGGGTCTGGGGCGCGCCCAGGGGGGCAGGCACGCCCCCCTGCCTCGTGGCCACCTCGGGTACCGTCTCGCATGGATTTTTCTTCCCAAAAATCATATATATTCCAAAAAAATCTCCGTCAGTTTTTATCCCGTTTGGAATCCGTTTGATATGGATATTCTGCGAAACAAAAAACATGCAACAAACAGGAACTGGCATTGGGCACTGGATCAATATGTTAGTCCCAAAAATAGTATAAAAAGTTGCCAAAAGTATATGAAAGTTGTAGAATATTGGCATGGAACAATCAAAAATTATAGATACGACGGAGACGTATCAGCATCCCCAAGCTTAATTCCTGCTCGTCCTCCAGTAGGTAAATGATAAAAAATATAATTTTTGATGTGGAATGCTACCTAGCATAATCTTGATCATGTAATCTAATCATGGCATGAATATTAAGATACGAGTGATTCAAAGCAATAGTCTATCATTTGACATAAAAACAATAATACTTCAAGCCTACTAATAAAGCAATCATGTCTTTTCAAAATAACATGGCCAAAGAAAGTTATCCCTACAAAATCATATAGTCTGGCTATGCTCCATCTTCACCACACAAAATATTCACATCATGCACAACCCCGATGACAAGCCAAGCAATTGTTTCATACTTTTGACGTTCTCAAACCTTTTCAACTTTCACGCAATACATGAGCGTGAGCCATGGACATAGCACTTATAGGTGGAATAGAATATGATGGTGGAGAAGACAAAAAGGACAAGATAGTCTCACATCAACTAGGCGTATCAACGGGCTATGGAGATGCCCATCAATAGATATCAATGTGGGTGAGTAGGGATTTCCATGCAACGGATGCACTAGAGCTATAAGTGTAAGAAAGCTCCAACTGAAACTAAGTGGGTGTGCATCCAACTTGCTTGCTCATGAAGACCTCGGGCATTTGAGGAAGCCCATCATCGGAATATACAAGCCAAGTTCTATATTGAAAATTCCCACTAGTATATGAAAGTGATAACTCAAGAGACTCTCTATATGAAGAACATGGTGCTACTTTGAAGCACAAGTGTGGAAAATGGATAGTAGCACTTGCCCTTCTCTCTTTTTCTCTCATTTTTTTATTTTTTTTGGTGGGCTTCTTTGGCCTCTTTTTTTATTTGGGCTTCTTTTGCCTCTTTTTTTTGTAAAGTCTGGAGTCTCATCCCGACTTATGGGGGAATCATAGTCTCCATCATCCTTTCCTCACTGGGGCAATGCTCTAATAATGATGATCATCACACTTTTATTTACTTCCAACTCAATGTCTAGAACAAAGTATGACTCTATATGGATGCCTCCGGTGGTGTACCGGGATGTGCAATGATCTAGCGTAGCAATGACATCAAAAAACGGACAAGCCATGAAAACATCATGCTAGCTATCTTACGATCATGCAAAGCAATATGACCATGAATGCTCAAGTCATGTATATGATGATGATGGAAGTTGCATGGCAATATATCTCGGAATGGCTATGGAAATGCCATGATAGGTAGGTATGGTGGCTGTTTTGAGGAAGGTATATGGTAGGTTTATGGTACCAGCGAAAGTTGCGCGGTACTAGAGAGGCTAGCAATGGTGGAAGGGTGAGAGTGCGTATAATCCATGGACTCAACATTGGTCATAAAGAACTCACATACTTATTGAAAAAATCTATTAGTCATCGAAACAAAGTACTATGCGCATGCTCCTAGGGGGGTAGATTGGTAGGAAAAGACCATCGCTCGTCCCCGACCGCCACTCATAAGGAAGACAATCAATAAATAAATCATGCTCCGACTTCGTTACATAACGGTTCACCATACGTGCATGCTACGGGAATCACAAACCTCAATACAAGTATTTATACTAATCCACAACTACCCACTAGCATGACTCTAATATCACCATCTTTATATCGCAAAACTATTGCAAGGAATCAAACATATCATATTCAGTGATCTACAAGTTTTATGTAGGATTTTATGACTAACCATGTGAATGACCAATTCCTGTCATCTCTCTAAATAGATATAAGTGAAGAAAGAGAGTTTAATTCTTTCTACAAAAGGTATGTCCATGCTCTAAAAAATCTAAGTGAAGCAAAAGAGCATTCTACAAATGGCGGGTTTTTTATGTAAAGAGAAATAGGCAATCCAAACTTCAAATGATATAGGTGAAGCACATGAAGCATTCTATAAAGCCATACTCAAAAGATATAAGTGAAGTGCAATGAGCATTCTATAAATAAACCAAGGATTGTCTCATACCAGCATAGTGCATAAAAGAAAAGTGAAAACTAAATGCAAAAGACGCTCCAAGTTTGCACATATCGCATGAACGAAACGAATCCGAAAACATACCGATACTTGTTGAAGAAAGAGGGGATGCCTTCCGGGGCATCCCCAAGCCTAGACGCTTGAGTCTCCTTGAATATTTACTTGGGTTGCCTCGGGCATCCCCAAGCTTGAGCTCTTGCCTCTCTTTCTTCTTCTCACATCAAGACCTTCTCGATCATCGAACACTTCATCCACACAAAACTTCAACAGAAAACTCGGTAAGATCCGTTAGTATAATCAAGCAAATCACTACTCTAAGTACTGTTGCAAACCAATTCATATTTTGTTTTTTCATTGTGTCTACTGTAATATAACTTTTCCATGGCTTAATCCACTAATATAAATTGATAGTTTCATCAAAACAAGCAAACTATGCATCAAAAAAAAAATCTGTCTAAAACAGAACAGTCTGTAATAATCTGAACATTCACCATACTTATGATACTTGAAAAATTCTACCAAAATTAGGAAAAATAAACAATTTGTATATGAAGACAGTTAAAAACGAATCAGAACCATTTGACGTTCCAGCTAAAAATGTAAAATCGTGCACTACAGCCAAAGTTTCTGTCCTGCACCGTACAAACCATCAAGCAAATGTAAACATCCTAAAGGCAAACCTTGGCACATTATTTTTATAATACAATATAATTTTACAAGGGGAAAATTATTTTTATTGAAAAGTTTCTGTAATCAAGATTCTCAAAGTTTCCGTGAGCATGAACAAAGTTCAAGGCTAGCTCCCACTTCAACAATGCTTGTCTTTCTCACTTTTGCTTTCCTTTTTGAAAAAGTTTTGGGTTCCCCTCTTTATTTTTGTTGTTTTTAAACTATATAAAAGCACTCAACAAAAATAAATGACTCTCTAAAACTTTCGGGTTATCTCCCTGGCAGTGCTTCTTTTAAAGCCATTAAGCTAGGCATATAGTGCTCAAGTAATGGATCCACCCGGATCCCAAGGTATATCAAAGCCAATTTTAATTAACAATGATTTGTATTTAGTGGTGAGCACAGGGTAACATATATCATGTAATGACAAAGTCTAACTCTCTTCCTATGCATCGGCATATCATAAAAGAACAATTCATGCACACAAAGTAAAGGCCAATGCATAGTATAAACAGTTTCTTGCAATTTTATCATATTGGAAACATAGATAGGTGGAGATATAGTTCCTCTCTCATAATAATTGCAAGTAGGAGCAGAAAGCACATGCATATTATATTCATCAAAATCATCATGTGCAACGGTAAAAGGCAACCCATCAATATATTCCTTAATAAGAGCCAACTTCTCTGATATAGTGTAGTTGGGAGAATTCAAAAAGATAATAGGACTATCATGTGTGGGTGCAATAGCAACAATTTCATGTTGAACATAAGGAACTATAGCAAGTTCATCTCCATAAGCATAATTCATATTGGCATCTTGGCCACAAGCATAGCAAGCATCATCAAAAAGGGATATTTCAAGAGAATCAAAGGGATCATAATAGTCATCATAGAAATCATCCTTCGGTAAGCATGAAGGGAAATTAAACAATGTATGAGTTGAAGAGTTACTCTCATTAGAAGGTGGGCACGGGTAGCTAATCCGCTCTTCCTCCTTTTGTTCTTCGCTCTCCTCATCATCTTTTTCATCCAATGAGCTCACAGTTTCATCAATTTCTTCTTCCATAGACTCCTGCAAAATATTAGTCTCTTCTTGGACAGCAGAGTAGTCCTCAATATATGGTTCAACACAGGCATTAGAAGCATAATTATCATAGCAATATTTAAGTATGGAAAAAATTTCAGATTTGTAAAGAGTAGCATCATACTTTTCAATCAAAGAAGCAATTTCGTAAGCACCCTTAAAAGCAACAAATTCTTCAATTTGTTGAACATCATAGTGATTATAAAAACCCTTAGCATACGAAGATACGATTCCATTATCACTAAACTCACATTTATAGGGAAGGTGTTTCTTAGGGTTTTTAGAACAACAAGTAAAATCATATATTTCACATAAATTCCAAGCATAGCATTGCAAACGATGAATTTGACCCAGTAAAATTTTCCCCTTTTCAGATATTCGGTGTCGCACATAACAAGCATGCTCATCTAACGATTTGCCCTCAACTAAGCTAGTTGGGGTTTCAACACGAGCACATAGGGATCGAAGATGATCCAAGTAATAAGCTTCAGCAGTGTGATAGATTTTGAGTGGTTCTTCAACCATTGGTTTAGTAGGTACAACTAATTTTTTTGGTATTTTGCGTTTCCTACCCATAACTAAAGATAGAAAACAACTAAAAACAGCAAATAAAAATTACTTAGTGATAAAGCAAACAAGCACACACGAGAATATTCACCCCACGCTATGACTCCCCGGCAGCGGTGCCAGAAAAAGGTCTTGATAACCCACAAGTATAGGGGATCGCAACAGTTTTCGATAAGTAAGAGTGTCGAACCCAACGAGGATCTAAAGGTAGAACAAATATTCCCTCAAGTTCTATCGACCACCGATACAACTCTACGCACGCTTGACGTTCGCTTTACCTAGAACAAGTATGAAACTAGAAGTACTTTGTAGGTGTTGTTGGATAGGTTTGCAAGATAATAAAGATTACGTAAATAAAAAGTGGGGGCTGTTTAGATAAAGACACAATAAAGTAAATATAGCAAGTGTGGAAAAGTGGTGGTAGGAGTTGCGAAATTGCCCCTTAAGCAATTGACTACTTTACTAGACCGATAGCAAGTATTATGTGGGAGAGGCCACTGCTAGCATGTCATCCGTGACTTGGAATTCTATGCACTTATGATTGGAACTATTAGCAAGCATTCGCAACTACTAATGTTCATTAAGGTAAAACCCAACCATAGCATTAAGATATATTGGTCCCCCTTCAATCCCGTATGCATCAATTTCTATGCTAGGTTGAAGCTTCTGTCACTCTTGCCCTCCAATACATAGTCCTATCAACTACAACTAACCCTAGGGTGTGATCCACGCGCGCAATCTTATGATGGGCACCAAAGGACAGCAACATAACCACAAGCAAATTAAATCAATCATAGCAATTCATCAACCACCGAAAGGACAACAAAAATCTACTCAGACATCATAGGATGGCAACACATCATTGGATAATAATATGAAGCATAAAGCACCATGTTCAAGTAGAGGGTACAGCGGGTTGCGGGAGAGTGGACCGCTGTAGATAGAGGGGGGAAGGTGATGGAGATGTTGGTGAAGATGACGGAGGTGTTGGTGTAGATCGCGGTGATGATGATGGCCCCCGGTGGCATTCGGGTGCCACCGGAAGCAAGGGGGAGAGAGCCCCCCCTCCTTCTTCTTCTTCCTTGACCTCCTCCCTAGATGGGAGAATGGTTTCCCCTCTGGTCCATGGCCTCCATGGCACGGGAGGGGCGAGAGCCCCTCCGAGATTGGATCTGTCTCTCTGTCTCTCTCTGTTTCTGCGTTCCCAGATTCTTCCCTTTCACCGTTTCTTATATTCCCGGAGATCCGTAACTCCGATTGGGCTGAAATTTTAACACGATCTCTATCCGGATATTAGCTTTCTTGCAGCGAAAGAAGGGCATCAACCGCATTATGGGTAGCCCACGAGGGTCAGGGGCGCGCCTAGGGGGGCAGGCGCGCCCCCCTGCCTCGTGGCCACCTCGGGCACCGTCTCGCGTGGATTTTTCTTCCCAAAAATCATATATATTCCAAAAAAATCTCTGTCAGTTTTTATCCCGTTTGGACTCCGTTTGATATGGATATTCTGCGAAACAAAAAACATGCAACAAACAGGAACTGGCACTGGGCACTGGATCAATATGTTAGTCCGAAAAATAGTTTAAAAAGTTGCCAAAAGTATATGAAAGTTGTAGAATATTGGCATGGAACAATCAAAAATTATAGATACGACGGAGACGTATCACGCCACCGCTCACTGTTCATCTAAACCCCCCGCAACGCTCACTGTTCATCCCAGAGGCAGCATCAATCGGCTTCAGTTAGCAGCAGTAGCGAAGGAATCGCTCGATCGGGTTCAGTTAACAGCCATCGATCAATCGCTCGGGTTTAGTAATGTGTAGCCTGCAGTGCAATCGCTCGGGTTCAGTTAGAGCCCAACGCCTCGCTCGGGTTCAGTTAGAGCCAACGCCTCGCACACACACGCATACGTGTATGAGAGAAACGCGTATCGCTCGGCCCCCGACCTCCCACCGTAACCGGGAACTCCCCGAAATTTTCCTCCCCCTCGCTTCTACCGTGGTTTTTTCCGTCATGGACGGCCCAAAGAATGTCATGCAGCTGCGTCTCCGGCCCGCCCAGGACGAAAAGCCCATTTTCTGTCATGATTTTTTGTCATAGAAGTAGGAGCCCACCACGTCTATGATGATACCAGGTTTTGTCACAATTATCGTCATAGAAGTGTCATATGTATGACAGGAAAAAAATTTGTTCGGCCCAATATGTCACGGATGTGTCTTTTTTTGTAGCGATGGCCACGATGCAAAATGCACAAACCAAGATAGCAATTGTGTATATATGGCAACAATCTTGTGACACAAGGGATGATATGATACCAATATGATATGGTATGTATGCAATGGATGGTGTGGATCACTAATGTGCACAAGTAACGTTGCCAGCAATACTCAAAGGCTAGTCTCGATAGGCAAGTGACGCAAAATGGGCTAGGGGTTATCAATGCAATTGTAAGGTTAATATACAATGGATGTTGTCGAGGTTATCATCCCTTTTACGATGATGACCTCGTGGCGATGATGAGTGGCGGTGTTTGCAGCAAAGTGTTTAGTAGCAAGGTAATATGATAGTAGCGATAATAGTAGAAAAAGGTAACAGTAATAAAAGCAATGTTTTTGGTATTTTGTAGTGATGATAGCAATAGCAACGGGAAAGTAAATAAGCGAAGAACAATATATGGAAAGCTCGTAGGCAATGGATCGGTGATGGAGAATTATGCCGGATGCGGTTCATCATGTAACAGTCATAACCTAGGGTGACACAGAACTAGCTCCAGTTCATTGATATAATGTAGGCATGTATTCCGAATATAGTCATACATGCTTATGGAAAAGAACTTGCATGACATCTTTTGTCCTACCCTCCCGTGGCAGCGGGGTCCTTACGGAAACTAAGGGATATTAAGGCCTCCTTTTAATAGAGAACCAGAGCAAAGCATTAACACATAGTGAATACATGAACTCCTCAAACTACGGTCATCACCGGTAAGTATCCCGATTATTGTCACTTCGGGGTTAACGGATCATAACACGTAATAGGTGACTATAGACTTGCCAGATAGGATCAAGAATACTCATATATTGATGACAACATAATAGGTTCTTATCTGAAATCATGGCACTCGGGCCCTAGTGACAAGCACTAAGCATAGCAAAGTCATAGCAACATCAATCTCAGAACATAGTGGACACTAGGGATCAAACTCTAACAAAACTAACTCAATTACATGATAGATACCATCCAACCCATCACCGTCCAGCAAGCCTACAATGGAATTACTCACGCACGGTGGTGAGCATCATGAAATTGGTGATGGAGGATGGTTGATGATGACGATGGCGACGGATTCCCCTCTCCGGAGCCCTGAACGGACTCCAGATCAGCCCTCCCGAGAGGTTTTAGGGCTTGGCGGCGGATCCGTATCGTAAAACGCAATGATTTCTTCTCCCTGATTTTTTTCTCATCAAAACTCAATATATGGAGGTGGAGTTGGAGTCGGAGAAGCAACAGGGGGCCCACGAGGTAGGGGGGCGCGCCCTAGGGGGCAAGCGCGCCCCCCACCCTCGTGGCAAGGTGGTGGCCCCCCTGGCCTTCATCTTTGGCAGGTATTTTTCTTATTTTCTAGAAAGTGTCTCTGTGAAGTTTCAGGTCATTCCGAGAACGTTTGCTCCTGCACATAAATAGCACCATGGTAATTCTGCTGAAAACAGCGTCAGTCCGGGTTAGTTCCATTCAAATCATGCAAGTTAGAGTCCAAAACAAGGGCAAAAGTGTTTGGAAAAGTAGATACGTTGGAGACGTATCAACTCCCCCAAGCTTAAACCTTTGCTTGTCCTCAAGCAATTCAGTTGACAAACTGAAAGTGATAAAGCAAAACTTTTACAAACTCTGTTTGCTCTTGTTGTTGTAAATATGTAAAGCCAGCATTCAAGTTTTCAGCAAAGATTATAACTAACCACATTCACAATAACGCATAGGTCTCAAGTTTACTCATATCAATGGAATAATCAACTAGCGAGGCATAATAATAAATCTCGGATGACAATACTTTCTCAAAACAATCATAATATGATATAACAGGATGGTATCTCGCTAGCCCTTTCTGAGACCGCAAAACATAAATGCAGAGCACCTTTAAAGACCAAGGACTGACTAAACATTGTAATTCATGGTAAAAGAGATCCAGTCAAGTCATACTCAATGTAAACTAACAGTAATGAATGCAAATGACAGCGGTGCTCTCCAACTGGTGCTTTTTAATAAGAGGATGATGACTCAGCATAAAAGTAAATAGATAGGCCCTTCGTAGAGGGTAGCATGGGTTTGTAGAGGTGCCATAGCTCGGTTTTGAAATAGAGGTGAATAATATTTTGAGTGGTATACTTTCATTGTCAACATAACAACCAAGAGATGGCGATATCTTCCATGCTACACGCATTATAGGCGGTTCCCAAATAGAATGGTAAAGTTTATACTCCCCCTTCCACCAACAAGCATCAATCCATGGCTTGCTCGAAACAACAAGTGCCTCCAACTAAAAAGAGTCCCAGGGGGAGTTTTGTTTGCAATTATTTTGATTTAGTTTGCATAAAGCATGGGACTGGGCATCCCGGTGACCAGCCACTTTCTCGTGAGTGAGGAGCGGAGTCCACTCCTCTTGAGAATAACCCGCCTAACATGGAAGATACAGACAGCCCTAGTTAATACATGAGCTATTCAAGCATACAAAACAGGATATTTATTTGAAGGTTTAGAGTTTGGCACATACAAATTTACTTGGAACAGCAGGTAGATACCGTATATAGGTAGGTATAGTGGACTCATGTGGAATAACTTTGGGGTTTAAGGGATTTGGATGCACAAGCAGTATTCCCACTTAGTACAGACTGGGAAGCGACCAGCTAGAGGGCGACAACAGTCATGAACATGCATTAAAATTAATCAACACTGAATGCAAGCATGAGTAGGATATAATCCACCATGAACATAAATATCGTGAAGGTTATGTTGATTTTGTTTCAACTACATGCGTGAACATGCGCCAAGTCAAGTCACTTAATTCATTCAGAGGAGGATACCACCCTATCATCCACATCATAACCATTTTAGTAGCATGTTGGCACGCAAGGTAAACCATTATAACTCATAGCTAATCAAGCATGGCACAAGAAACTATGATCTATAGTTGTCATTGCAAACATGTTTATTCATAATAGGTTGAATCAGGAACAATGAACTAATCATATTTACAAAAACAAAAGAGGTCAAGTTCATACCAGCTTTTCTCATCTCAGTCAATCCATCATATAACATCATAATTGCCCTTCACTTGCACAACCGAACGATGTGAATGATAAATAGTAGTGCACGTGCATTGGACTAAGCTGGAATCTGCAGGCATTCAATAAACAGGAGAAGGCAAGGCAATATGGGCTCTTTTTTCAGATCAACAATAATGCATATAAGAGCCACTTCAACAATTTAATTATGGTCTTCTCCTATTGACCCCCAAAGAAAAGAAATAAAACTATTTACATGGGAAAGCTCCCAACAAGCAAAAGAAGAACATGAAATCTTTTTGGGTTTTCTTTTTAATTGCTACTACAAGCATGGAAGGTAAACTAATTAAAAGCTACAACTAATTTTTTTTTGTTTTTTTCTTAAGGTTTATTAAACACACAAGAAGAAAGCATAAAAAGTAAAGTAAACTAGCATGGATGATACAATGAAAAAGTATGAGCACCGACATCTAGCAATGAGTGTGTGAACATAAATGTAATGTTGGTGAGAAATACGTACTCCCCCAAGCTTAGGCTTTTGGCCTAAGTTGGTCTATGGCCATGGCTGGCCTAGCTGATATCCATAATAATAGTTGGGATCGTACTGTGGTGCCGACGAGGAAGGCTCCGATTGCCACTGGCTCACAATCATCTCAGGATCCCACTGGTAATTAGACTGTCGTGAAGGATCAAATTGTGGTTCTGGCTCTGGCTCCTCGGCTAGTGCAGGGTTCCGGTAGGCGTGAATAGTCATCAACGGAACAAGGTACGTGCTTACAGTCAAATCAAACAAAGAAGGAGTAGGCAAGGTAATAGTCTCAGGATGATGTTTATTAAAGAACAATTGATATTTAAGCTCTCCTTCCCTATTCTTAACAATAAAATCATGTGCTACCATACTTTTATAATCTAAATAAACATGAGGCAGCACCTTTTCTTCCTTCTCATAATGCCTAATAGGTATGTTAAAATGTGCAGCTAGGCATGTAGCATAGATGCCTCCAAAGATGGGGCCCTTGGTACGGTTCAGACTTAACCGTTTGGCAATAATGCTGCCCATACTAAAAGATTTATCACCGTATAAACTGTGGTGCAAAATAATAATATCAGGGATACTCAGGTTTCCACAGTTTCCATGACCAATTAAGCAGCGACTAGCAAATAATGCAAAATAACGTAAAACAGGAAAGTGTATGCTAGTGATTCATGCATCGGAAACCTTCCTTGTTTCCCCTACAGTGATAGTGTCGATAAATCCCTCCACATCATCACGATGTGGTTCTTCTGTCTTGCCCCCAAAAGGGACTAAACAGATCCGACAAAAATCATAAAGTGACATCTCCTTATGCTCATCATATAAATGAAACTCCACCGTAGGTGGTGAGTTCCTAGAATGGAAATGAAAGTTTTGCACAAAGCTATTTGTGAGCAAGAGATACTGATCGCATTGGTCGTGGAGGAAAGCGGTAAGGCCTGTAGTCTGAGCCAATTCATGAAAATCTTCATAAATCCCGGCTGCTCTTAAGAAATCCTCGGAAGGCCATTCACACGCCCGAACCTCCGCGATGCGAGGCAGATTATACTTAGGCTTTGGTGCCTTTTCCTTCGAGCTTTGGCTCGATGAGCCCCTCAAGAGTCTCCTCATCATTTTCTGAAAAATTCTGAAATTTTTAGTAACTTCAAAATAAAAGTAAACAACCTCAATAATATTGATAGCAACTACTCCTACAAGTGCCTAGGGCCTATATCATGCATCAAAACTACTTTTGACCATATAAATTTGACATGCACGCTCAAGAACAGGGTCACCTAAGCAGCAAAAATTTGCAATGAATAAAGAACTAGAACAAAAACTAATTGGACCAATGGAGGAGTCACATACCAAGGAACAATCTCCCCAAGTAGTTTTGTGAGAGGTGCTTTGAGCAAGGAGATCGAAAATGGCAGCAAAACGAGCTTGGACTCGGGTTGAGCTGGTTATTCGTGTTTGGGGGAGGAAGATGAAGTGTGTGGGTGCAGGAATAAGTGGAGGAGAGCCACCGTGGGCCCACGAGTCAGGGGGCGCGCCTTAGGGGGTGGGCGCGCCCTCCACCCTCGTGGGCAGGTGGTTGGCCCCCTGGTGTGTTCTCAGTTCCATAAATCCTCAAATATTCTAGAAAAAATCATATTTATTTTTCAGGGCATTTGGAGAACTTTTATTTTCAAGGTATTTTTATATTGCACGGATAATCAGATAACAGACAGACAAATATTTATTTTTATTTTATTTAATATAAATAACAGAAAGTAAAAGTGGGGTACAGAAGGTTGTGCCTTCTAGTTTCATCCATCTCATGATCATCAAAAGGAATCCACTAACAAGGTTGATCAAGTCTTGTTAACGAACTCATTTCGAATAACATGGAACCTGAGAGATTTCGAATAACACTATGTTACCTCAACAGGGATATGCACATCCCCAATAATAAGAATATCATATTTCTTCTTGACAGTAGGAAGAGGAAATTCAAAACCTCCAAATATAATCGATGGAATTTTTCCAATAGAGTTGATACTGTGAACTTGAGGTTGTTTCCTCGGAAAGTGTACCGTGTGCTCATTGCCATTAACATGAAAAGTGACATTGCCTTTAGTGCAATCAATAACAGCCCCTGCAGTATTCAAAAAGGGTCTTCTAAGAATAATAGACATACTATCATCCTCAGGAATATGAAGAATAACAAAGTCTGTTAAAATAGTAATGTTTGCAACTACAACAGGCACATCCTCACAAATACCGACAGGTATAGCAGTTGATTTATCAGCCATTTGCAAAGATATTTCAGTAGGCGTCAACTTATTCAAATCAAGTCTATGATATAAAGAGAGAGGCATAACACTAACACCGGCTCCAAGATCACATAAAGTAGTTTTAACATAATTTCTTTTAATAGAGCATGGTATAGTGGGTACTCCTGGATCTCCAAGTTTCTTTGGTATTCCACCCTTAAAAGTATAATTAGCAAGCATGGTGGAAATTTCAGCTTCCAGTATCTTTCTTTTATTTGTAATAATATCTTTCATGTACTTAGCATAAGGATTTGTTTTGAGCATATCAGTTAATCGCATACGCAAAAAGATAGGTCTAATCATTTCAGCAAAGCGCTCAAAATCCTCATCATCCTTTTTCTTGGATGGTTTGGGAGGAAAGGGCATGGGTTTCTGAACCCAAGGCTCTCTTTCTTTACCGTGTTTCCTAGCAACAAAGTCTTTCTTATCATAATGTTGATTCTTTGATTGTGGGTTATCAAGATCAACAGCGGGTTCAATTTCTATATCATTATCATTACTAGGTTGAGCATCATTATGAAAATTATCATTAACATTACCACTAGTTTCAGGTTCATTACCAGACTGTGTTTCAGCATCAGAAATATAAATATCATTGGGATTCTCAGGTGCGTCAACAACAGGTTCACTAGAAGCATGCAAAGTGCTAACATTTTTCTTTTTCTTCCTTTTAGAAGAACTAGGTGCATCTAAATTATTTCTCTGAGAATCTTGCTCAATTCTCTTAGGGTGGCCTTCAGGATACAAAGGTTCCTGAGTCATTTTACCACCTCTAGTCATAACTCTAACAGCATTATCATTATTCTTATTATTCAATTCATTGAGAAAATCATTTTGAGCTTTAAGTACTTGTTCTACTTGAGTGGTAACCATAGAAGCATGTTTACTAATAAGTTTAAGTTCACCTTTGACATTAGCCATATAATCACCCAAGTGTCCAAGCATATTTGAATTATATTTTAGTTGTCTACCAAAATAAGCATTAAAGTCTTCTTGCTTAGCCATAAATTTATCAAACTCATCTAAGCATGGGCTAGCAAATTTAGTAAATGGGATTACAGCTTGATCATATCTATAAAGAGAATTTACCTTTACTACATGTGTCGGGTTATCAAGACCATGAGTTTCTTCAATAGGTAATGGATTAAGATTATATGTTTCTTCAACAGGCGATAAATTAAGACCATGTATTTCTTCACTAGGAGGTAAATTCTTAACATCTTCAGCTTTAATACCTTTTTCTTTCATAGATTTCTTTGCCTCTTGCATATCTTCAAGACTGAGAAATAGAATACCCTCTTCTTCGGAGTTGGTTTAGGAATAGGCTCAGGAATTGGCTCCGGAGGTGTCCAATTATTTTCATTTGTCAACATATTATTCAATAGAATTTCAGCTTTATCCGGTGTTCTTTCCCTGAAAACAGAACCAGCACAACTATCCAGGTAACTTCTGGAGGCATCGGTTAGTCCATTATAAAAGATATCAAGTATTTCATTTTTCTTAAGAGGATGATCATGCAAAACATTAAGTAATTGGAGAAGCCTCCCCCAAGCTTGTGGGAGACTCACTTCTTCAATTTGCACAAAATTATATATTTCCCTTAAAGCAGTTTGTTTCTTATGAGCAGGGAAATATTTAGCAGAGAAGTAATAAATCATATCCTGGGGACTACGCACACAACCAGGATCAAGAGAATTAAACCATATCTTAGCATCACCCTTTAATGAGAACGGAAATATTTTAAGGATGTAAAAGTAGCGAGTTCTCTCATCTTTAGTGACCAGGGTAGCTATATCATTCAGTTTAGTAAGATGTGCCACAACAGTTTCAGATTCATAACCATAAAAAGGATCAGATTCAACCAAAGTAATTATATCAAGATCAATAGATAATTTATAATCCTTATCAGTAACAAAGATAGGTGAAGTAGCAAAAGCAGGGTCAGGTTTCATTCTAGCATTTAGAGATTGCTTACTCCATTTAGCTAATATTTTTTTAAGTTCAGTTCTATTTCTTCAAGCTAAAATAGCTAAAGAAGCATCTTGATCAAAAACATAACCCTTAGGAATGGCAAGTGGTTCTTCATCATCACTTTCATCAGTATCATCAGATTCAATATTTTCAATTTCTCTAGCCCTAGCAAGTTGTTCATCAAGAAAAGCACTAAGTGGCATAGTAGTATCAGGCATAGAGGTAGTTTCATCATAAGTATCATGCATAGCAGAAGTGGCATCATCAATAACATGCGACATATCAGAACGAATAGCAGAAGTAGGTGTAGGTGTCGCAAACTTACTCATAAAAGAAGGTGAATCAAGTGCAGAGCTAGATGGCAGTTCCTTACCTCCCCTCGTAGTTGAGGGATAGATCTTGGTTTTTGGATCTCTCAAGTTCTTCATAATGATAAGCAGATATATATCCCAAGTGACTCAAAGAATAGAGCTATGCTCCCGGCAACGGCGCCAGAAAATAGTCTTGATAACCCACAAGTATAGGGGATCGCAACAGTTTTCGAGGGTAGAGTATTCAACCCAAATTTATTGATTCGACACAAGGGGAGCCAAAGAATATTCTCAAGTATTAGCAGCTGAGTTGTCAATTCAACCACACCTGGAAACTTAATATCTGCAGCAAAGTGTTTAGTAGCAAGGTAATATGATAGTAGCAATAATGGTAGCAAAAGGTAACAGTAATAAAAGCAATGTTTTTGGTACTTTGTAGTGATGATAGCAATAGCAACGGGAAAGTAAATAAGCGAAGAACAATATATGGAAAGCTCATAGGCAATGGATCGGTGATGGAGAATTATGCCAGATGCGGTTCATCATGTAACAGTCATAACCTAGGGTGACACAGAACTAGCTCCAGTTCATTGATATAATGTAGGCATGTATTCCGAATATAGTCATACGTGCTTATGGAAAAGAACTTGCATGACATCTTTTATCCTACCCTACCATGGCAGCGGAGTCCTTACGGAAACTAAGGGATATTAAGGCCTCCTTTTAATAGAGAACGAGCAAAGCATTAACACATAGTGAATACATGAACTCCTCAAACTACGGTCATCACCGGTAACTATCCCGATTATTGTCCCTTCGGGGTTAACGGATCATAACACGTAATAGGTGACTATAGACTTGCAAGATAGGATCAAGAACACTCATATATTGATGAAAACATAATAGGTTCAGATCTGAAATCATGGCACTTGGGCCCTAGTGACAAGCATTAAGCATAGCAAAGTCATAGGAACATCAATCTCAGAACATAGTGGACACTAGGGATCAAACCCTAACAAAACTAACTTGATTACATGATAGATCCCATCCAACCCATCACCGCCCAGCAAGCCTACGATGGAATTACTCACGCACGGCGGTGAGCATCATGAAATTGGTGATGGAGGATGGTTGATGATGACGATGGCGATGGATTCCCCTCTCCGAAGCCCCGAACGGACTCCAGATCAGCCCTCCGAGAGGTTTTAGGGCTTGGCGGCGGCTCCGTATCGTAAAACGCGATGATTTCTTCTCCCTGGTTTTTTTCTCATCGAAACTCAATATATGGAGGTGGAGTTGGAGTCGGAGAAGCAACAGGGGGCCCATGAGGTAGGGGGCGCGCCCTAGGGGGGCAGGCGCGCCCCCCACCCTCGTGGCAAGGTGGTGGCCCCCTGGCCTTCATCTTTGGTAGGTATTTTTCTTATTTTCTGAAAAGTGTCTCCGTGAAGTTTCAGGTCATTCCGAGAACATTTGCTCCTGCACATAAATAACACCATGGTAATTCTACTGAAAACAGCGTCAGTCTGGGTTAGTTCCATTCAAATCATGCAAGTTAGAGTCCAAAACAAGGGCAAAAGTGTTTGGAAAAGTAGATACGTTGGAGACATATCAGTGTTCTTGATGTCGAACTGTCCCTAAGTAGCCGAAACACCTTAGGAAATGGAAAAACCACGAACTCAAAATCTCAAACGCAAAAGTCAGGTGGTGGTAGCGGGAATGCGGTGTTGGTTGCGGAAGTATTGGTGAAAACCCGGTCAAAATGGGTTATGGTGGTGGAAGGGTATGATGGGCTATACATGGTGTCAGAGTTGAAAGCACGGTCCCTAAGTATCCAAAACACCTTAGGAGACAAAAACCACAACTCAAACAAGCTCAATCAAAATTGGGTTAAGTTGGGGTGGTGGAAGTGTATGGTGGTCAAGCCATGCGGATGTTATGGTGGTAGCCCTAGGCAAAGATGCCAAAGTGCCAAAAATTTGATGGAGTCAAATGGTGTTGAAACCTATCTAGAGGGATAGAGGATGTCAATGGATACTCAACAAGCTAAAGAACGCGAAAATCAGACTCCTGATGTGAAAGTTATGGTCAAAACGGTGAAACGGGGAAGGCTAAAATCCCAGGGGTCGGAAATTCGAGGGTGGGGGCGGATATCCGGGGATGTATGTCCAGAACCATGCGGATTTTGTGCTCCAGGAGCCGGATGTCCGGCCCGATGGCCCGGATGTCCGGCCCGACGATTCCAGATCTCGTTTGGGGCGGAAATTTTCGAATTGGGGGCAGAAATTGATGATTTCGGTGGCAAAATTTGATGGATTTCGTGGATGGAAAGTGGGGAAACCTGGGGATATGCTAGATCCACTTGAAACCAAGCAAATCCATGGATCAAAATCAACAAAACATCATCAAACAAACAAATCACAAAAAAATTTGGGGCTATTTTTGGTGGGGATTTTCAAAATTGGGGAAGAACACAACAAAATCAAGCTAGAAAAAGAGGGGTAGGGGATCCAAATACGTGATCAACATGGCTCATGACACCAAGATGATGTAGGGTAGAACCCTAGATGCCCAATCTTTCACGATTGGAGGGGATCCTACGAAGAACATGAGGGGAACGCGAGGGAAATCACGAGGGGAAACGAGAGGAAACACTCAAATAGACAAGAAGCGATCACACATGTGCTAGATCCTCGAAACACAAAGAGATACACGATACAAATCCAACAAAGGACGATACATAGGGTAAGTAGTTCATCTCCGTGAGGAGGTCTTGAATCCACGAGGGGATCTTCCCGTGAGGGGTCTTGAATCCAAGGTGGATCTTCTCCGTAGAGGTCCCGGTCTCTCTTGTGGAGTAGATCCGTATGGATGAGCAAACCTCTATATCTAAATTAGCTAATCCTTTGTTAACCCTAACTAGGAGGAGGGGTAGTATATATAGTCTAAGCCGCAAAGGGGTAAGTGGGAAAGGGATACATGGGCCTCTAGCCCGACTCTGCGCGCAGGCAGGCGTCGGAAGTCCGGGCTGGGGGCCGGATGTCCGGCCGTTCGCGGGAGGCCGGATGTCCGGGGCACGGGCCGGATGTCCGGTCTAAAGTAGCAGTTCGAGTCCTTCTCTGGATAGGGGATGCCGGATTTCCGGGAGGGATGCCGGATGTCCGGGCATTGCTGAGGCGCCGGATGTCCGGGCACACAAGCCGGATGTCCGGCCGCTGTAGCTTCAGCAGCTCCGTCTTCTTCCATCGTCGCTTCCAGGCTTCCCTCGCGGATGGTGTAGTTGTTCCTTGGCGCTTGCTCTCCTCCTCAACATCCATGAAGCTCCGACAATACCTATGCATGCACACGGGAGAAGTGTCAAGTAGTATACCATCCTTGAAGGGGTCAAGTGAGCACGTGTAAAGGAGATGATTCACCTTTGTGTATGTGAAGTAGATGTCGCACGTGTCACTCACCGAATGGACTCTTGACATGGTGATGTCCATAGGATGCTCTGCATCATATGAGGAAAGCCAAAACGGAAAATCACTTTTTGATGAACTGAACCGCCGTCGCCGCATCACACTTACTGACTGTCTCTGCTTCAACCCATTTTGTAAACTTGTCAACTGCCACCAAAAGGTGAGTCTTTTATCTTTGTACCTTTTGAAAGGCCCAACCATATCAAGCCCCGGGACTGCAAACGTCCAAGCAATTGGAATGATCCTCAATTCTTGAGCTGGCACATGAGCTCAACGTGAAAACTTCTGACAGCCATCACATTTACTGACTAGATCCTCAGCATCAGCGTGAGCCGTCAGCCAATAAAATCCATGACTTAGAGCCGGCGTGATGACCACAATCTCCTTCATGAATCTCTCGCAGAATCTCATAGCCTTCTTGAGGAGAAACACAACGTTGAAACGCCCCTCTGACACTACGATGATGCAACTCTCATTGACAATAGTCATTGACTTAGACCGCCGGGTTATCTACCTGGCCAAAGCTTCATCCTAAGGTAACTCGCCCGGGTCATATAAGCCAGATATGGAACTGTCCAATCAGGAATAGCATGAAGAGCCGCCACCAGTTGTGCTTCCGGGTCAGGAATAGCGAGATCCTCTTCTGTAGGCAATTTGACAGAGGGGTTATGCAGAATATCCAGGAAAGTATTAGGTGGCATCGGCTTACGCTGAGACCCTAGCCGACTTAAAGCATCAACTGCCTTGTTTTTCCTGCGATCAACATGTTCAACCTGATAACCCTTGAAATGTCGAGCAATAGCATCAACCTCTCGATGATAAGCCGCCATGAGTGGATCCTTAGAATCCCAAGTGTCAGAAACTTGCTGAGCTACCAGATCTGAGTCGCCGAAGCACCTCACCCGGCTAAAGTTCATCTCCTTAGCCATCCGAAGACCGTGGAGCAGGGCCTCATACTCAGTTGCATTGTTAGTACAAGGGAACATCGACCTGAGGACATAAGAAAATTTATCACCTCGTGGGGAAGTCAACACAACTCCAGCCCCCGAGCCTTCTAACTGTCTGGATCCATCAAAGTGAATAGTCCAATATGTGTTATCCGGCTTTTCCTCGGGCATCTATAACTTTGTCCAATCATTGATAAAATCCACAAATGCTTGCGATTTGATAGCCGTGCGAGGCACATACTTCAAACCATGGGGTCCAAACTCAATGGCCCACTTGGCTACCCGACCTGTGGCTTCTCTGTTTTGAATGATATCCCCTAAAGGGGAAGAAATCACCACAGTGATCGGATGAGCCAGAAAATATTGATTGAGCTTTCGACTAGCCATGAATACGCCATATACGAGCTTCTGCCAATGCGGATACCTCTGCTTGGACTCAATAAGTACCTCACTGATGTAGTAAACCGGCCGTTGAACCGGATACTCCTTGCCCTGCTCCTTCCTTTCCACCACAATGGCTACACTAACAGCTCGGCTATTGGCAGCCACATATAACAACAAAGGCTCTTTAACAATGGGAGCAACAATAACGGGCGGCTCAGCCAACTGTTTCTTCAAGTCCTCAAATGCTTGATTAGCAGCATCACTCCAAACAAAGTGATATGTCTTCTTCATCATCTGGTAAAGAGGGATAGCCTTCTCACCCAACCGGCTTATGAACCGGCTTAAGGCCGCAATACGACCCGCCAAATGTTGGACATCATTGATACACGCCGGTTTAGCCAGAGAGGTGATAGCCTTTATCTTCTCCGGGTTAGCTTCTATACCTCGTTCCGAAACCAGAAAACCCAAAAGCTTGCCTGCTGGCACACCAAAAACACACTTTGTCGGGTTAAGCATCATCTTATAAACCCGGAGATTGTCAAAAGTCTCCTTAAAATCATCAATCAGGGTCTTCTTTTTCCTGTACTTCACCATAATGTCATCCACATAAGCATGAACATTATGCCCGATCTGATTATGAAGGCAATTTTGCACACACCGCTAGTAAGTCGCCTGGGCGCTCTTGAGCCCAAAAGGAGTGATGAAAGCTGTCTTTTCCCGGTCCTTAACCGCCATCTTGATCTGATGATAACCAGAATAAGCATCCAAAAAGCTCAAATGCTCACAACCCACCATAGCATCAATAATCTGATCAATATGAGGGAGAGCAAAAGGATCAGCCGGACAAGCCTTGTTTAAATCTGTGTAATCCACACACATACGCCAAGTGCCATTCTTCTTAAGTACTAACACCGGGTTAGCCAACCACTCAGGATGAAAAACTTCAACAATGAACCCAGCCACCAAGAGCCGGGCGACTTCTTCACCAAAGGCCTTACGCCTCTCTTTATTAAAACAACAAAGAAATTGCTTGACCGGCTTGAACTTTGGATCAATATTAAGAGTATGCTCAGCGAGTTCCCTCGGTACACCTAGCATGTCAGAAGGTTTCCATGCAAAGACGTCCCGGTTCTCGTAGACGAACTCGGTGAGCGCGCTTTCTTATTTCGGATCCAGATTAGCACTGGTGCTGAACTGCTTGGATGAATCGCGAGGAACGAAATCAACTAGCTTAGTGTCATCTGCTGACTTAAACTTCAAGACTGGGTCATGCTCCGTGGTTGGCTTTTTCAAAGATGTTGTATCTATCGGGTCAACATTGTATTTATAAAACTTCAATTCCTCTGTTGCGCACACAGACTCAACATAAGCAGTGTCACCTTCTTCACACTCCAAGGCTATCTTGCGACTCCCATGCACTGTTATAGTGCCCTTGTGACGCGACATCTTTAGTTGCAAGTAAACATAACAAGGCCTTGTCATAAACTTAGCATAAGCCGGTCGCCCAAACAAAGCATGATAAGGGCTCTTGATCTTAACCACTTCAAAGGTCAACGTCTCAGATCTGGAATCATACTCGCCTCCAAAAGCAACCTCCAGAGCTATTTTACCAACCGGGTATGCCGACTTACCAGGCACCACACCGTGAAAAATAGTGTTTGATGTCTTAAGATTTTTATCAGTCAATCCCATGCGTTGGAAAGTTTCATAATAAAGGATATTGATGCTGCTACCCCCATCCATGAGTACCTTAGTGAATTTATATCCTCCAACCTGAGGTGCCACCACCAAAGCCAAGTGACCCGGATTATCAACCCGGGGCGGGTGATCCTCATGACTCAACACAATGGGCTGCTCAGACCATCGCAAGTAACGGGGAACTGTCGGCTCAATGACGTTCACAACCCTTTTATGGAGCTTCTGATCCCGCTTGCATAAACTTGTGGTGAAGACGTGGTACTGCCCACTATTCAACCGCTTCGGGTTACTCTGATAACCAGATTGCTGCTGCTGATTCCCCTGATTGTTCTGCTGATTGTAACCACCCTGATTGCCTTGATTACCTTGATTGCCTTGGCCCTGGAAACCGGAATTAGACGCACGCCATAACCCAGACCATGAAAGCCGGAACCTGAGCCACTGCCCAGCCCATGACTGTTCTGGAAAAGATCGGAATTTTTATACTCCTTCATAATGTGGCAATCCTTCCAGAGGTGACCGGACGGCCTTTCCCGTGTACCATGCTTTGGGAGGGCTGATTCAGCATCTGCTCAAGATTGAAACCTAGCCCTCCCGTCTGAGGAGGTGGCTTTCCCTTATGACGCTGGCCATTATTCTGTGTGTTGGTATTAGCCACAAAATCCAAATTGTTATCAGCCTTGCACTTACAATTGCCCCCTTGACTCATCGGGTTATGATGCTTCCCTTGGCGTTGCTACTCTTCTTTCCCTTACCCGTCTTTTCTTCATTAGAATCGGGGTCCTTGGTACTATTAGAGTCAGCATATTTAACCAGAGCCGCCATGAGCGTCCCCATGTCATTGCAGTGGCGTTTGAGCCGCCCTAATTTCTGCTTCAGGGGCATGAAAGGACAATTCCTCTCCAACATTAAGACTGCCGAATCGGCATTGATGCGATTCGACGACTGCAGGATCGCTGAGACCCAGCGCACCCAATGTGTTGTTGACTCACCCTCTTCTTGGACACAGGAGGCCAAATCTACAATCGACATAGGCTGCTTGCACATATCTTTAAAATTCTGGATAAACCAGGCTTTTAACTCGGCCCATGACCCAATGGAGTTGGCTGGCAGCCCTTTCAACCAAGTACGGGCCGTTCCTTCCAACATCATGGTGAAGTACCTAGCACATGCAGCATCGTCAACATCAAACAGCTCCATCGCCATCTCATAACTCTCAACCCACGCTTCAGGGGGGTAAGTCAGCTGTGTAGTTGAGCACCTTACGAGGACCCTTGAAATCCTTGGGCAAACATATGTTACATAAAGCCGGCACTAAACATGGCACTCCCAAGGTTCTGGAGGTTACACCTATTTCCACCGAAGTTGTGGGATAAACCAGAGGATGCTGATGAGACGCTTGTTGAGCCGCCAGCTCAGCCTCTCGACGTGCTCTGCCCTGGTCCACCAAATCCTGAGCACCATCACGCATCAGGTCATGTCCACGAGACTGGTTATGGCACCTGTTACTGCTTGAAACGGCCGGTGAGTCAATGTGTCTGCTATAACTCTGGCTTGGGCGAGGGGTTGAATAAATCCTCTCACGACTGTAAGAATAAGCATCCTGCTGTACCAATGCTGTCTGAAGAAGCTCTCTAGCCCTCTGCATTTCAACTGCAGCTGGAGACTCGCCTTCAACTGGGAGAGCCGCCAACCCTGTCGCCTCAATGATCATATTATCCAAACGGTTAGAATAATGACCCGGCGGCATCGGCACATATTGTGGCAGGATATTGTTCAGATGAGGCGGATCTGTTGTGCGTGGCTGAGCCGGTGCTCCAATCCTAGGCATGGCTACCACCCGGTTTACCTCTGGCGGGTCACTGGTCCCTGCACCAGGTGTGTTGAAGAGGTTCCTCGCCTCATAAACCGGAGGTAGACGACTCTGGTGCCTTCTCCTCATGACTTCGTTAGAAGCGTTCTGATCCAACGTGAGCCAAAAGGAATTAGCCTTGATCCGTTGTGCCTGGGCATCCAGAGCAGCTCGCTCCACAGCCATCCTCGAGTCCTCAGCCGCCAGATCTTCCTTGGCTTGGGCTATCTCATCTCGCAGTTTTGCAACTTTTGTGTTATGCTGAGCTTGATTTGCCGGGTTAACCTCTACTATTAACAATGTTGTCAAAGTGTCCAATAAGTCGGACAAGACCTGAGCCGACGGGCGCATAGGGCCTCCTGCCCTGGCCGTCGTCGCCGTTGCTGACCCGGAAATCATTGTTGCTGTTGTCGTAGAACTCTACCATGGCTGTGTACCGGCCATGAAAATCGTGACCCGGTTCGGCGGCTCATAGGGGTCTGGAATACTATCGCCATCGGAACAACCCCCAAGCCTACCGACTTACAGTCAATATAATGAAGTAGTCTCCCCCATGGACGACTCACCATCAGAATAGATGGTCGTCTCACCGCCAGACACGGATCCTTCCTCAAATTCCACCCCATGGATGAATCCAACGAAGGCGTGCTTCACGGTGGGTTGCACCTGGGCGGGTCATGCATGCTGAGCCGTCTCAATGATGTCGGTGTAGATGTCCCACTCAGGGCCCGGTTTGCCGATCTTGCCGATGAAGACGTGAATTCCGCCGAAGGGGACCCGGTACCCATACTCGATTGAGCCGGCCTCGGGGGCCCAGCCTGCGTCGTCCATGTAGACCTTGCCGCGACGACTCTTGGTAATCCGGCCCATAGCGTATCCTTTGATCCCTTCAAAGTTGCCCTGTAAGAACTCAAAACCACCGTGCGCTGGCCCCATGGTGGGCGCCAACTATTACGATGGCTCCACGACTAAGTCCTTCTGCTAGGACATCTGCTGTGACAATTAACAGGCCAGTAACGGGCCGGAAGTAATCGAGGGCCGGAAAGGAGCCCAAGAACGTATGGGCCGTTAGTAGGCCGAAAGCTAACATGGGCTGGAAATGGCCCATGTGAATCATGGGCCGTTAATGGGTACAAAGAAATTTACTATTCATTATGGGCTAGAGTCACCATGGGACACTAACGGGCCTAAAGATACGAAAGGCCTCATACGGGCCGAAAGACGTCATGGGCCATACATGGGTCGAAAGTGAAACGGGCTGGTGTTCTATTCAACGGCCCACATGACGCTGTTGGGCCGATTTCGGGAAGGCCCTAACGGGACGTGAGTTACCGGGCCGTAAAATGGGCTATATGCGAACAGACCATTAACAGGCTTTTCATGGGCCGGCCCGCTAACTTTTGACCAAGTCAAACGGGTCGGCCTTTGTAAGAGAAATGGGCCAGTGGTGGGCCGTCGCACATGTCGATATATCATAGGTGCCTATCTGACCCAATAACGAGCTAACATGTGTTTCCTTCGGCCAATGAGAATTTTACACATGGAAAATCCCCATTGATCCGGGTTGTTAATGGGTTATCGGATCCAAAACCAGACCCAATAGCTTAATGGTGACCCGTTACGCTGGATGCCACGTGTTGGTTACCCTTGACGAAAGCACTTCCATGACACGTCATTTATCGTCATGGAAGTGAACACTTCCGTGATGATAATTTTGGTACTGTCATGGAACACTTCTATGACAGCACAGGATGACTATCTTAATTCTGTCATAAAATCGTCATGGATGTACATACATGACAGAAAAGGTGACTTACTGTGACAAACACGTATCATCACAGAAGTGTATTTTTTTGTAGTGATAGATGATGCATACGAAATCCGTTCCCGATGAACTCGATCTTGTCATGAAGATAACCACAAGCTCCAAAACTCACATAGATAAAAGCCAAACAACAACCAAGAAAGATGATGCCAAGAATGCAATGGCTTGAGCTCTCTACGAACAATTCGATCAAGATACTCACTCGAGAGCCCCCTCGATAATACGACAATCGAACCTATAAACCGGTCTCCCAACTAACACCATGATAGGGGTGGGTATAAAAACCGATGAACCGAACACCGAACCAAAAAAACTGAATTTTTGTTTTTTATCAATGGTGCATAAAAATTGGGTTTCTACACTCACTAACCAAATTAAGTTCAATAGGTTTGGTTTTATTTTCAGTTAACGGTAATAGAAACTGGATAGTGTGTACGTATGCCAGTCTACGTCGCTAAGGTGCATGCACTGCATGCGGCTGGAGGCTGTTGGAAATATGCCCTAGAGGCAATAATAAAATGGTTATTATTATATTTCTCTGTTCATGATAATTGTCTATTGTTCATGCTATAATTGTGTTATCCGGAAATCATAATACATGAGTGAATACATAGACCACAACACGTCCCTAGTGAGCCTCTAGTTGACTAGCTCGTTGATCAAAAGATAGTCATGGTTTCCTGACTATGGACATTAGATGTCATTCATAACGGGATCACATCATTAGGAGAATGATGTGATGGACAAGACCCAATCCTAAGCTTAGCTCAAAGATCGTGTAGTTCGTTTGCTGTAGCTTTTCTGAATGTCAAGTATCATTTCCTTAGACCATGAGATTGTGCAACTCCCGGATACCGTAGGAGTGCCTTGGGTGTGCCAAACGTCACAACGTAACTGGGTGACTATAAAGGTACATTACAGGTATCTTCGAAAGTGTCTGTTGGGTTGGCACGAATCGAGACTGGGATTTGTCACTCCGTATGACGGAGAGGTATCTCTGGGCCCACTCAGTAATGCATCATCATAATGAGCTCAATGTGATCAAGTGGTTGATCACGGGATCATGCATTACGGTACGAGTAAAGTGACTTGCCGGTAACGAGACTGAACAAGGTATTGGGATACCGACGATCGAGTCTCGGGCAAGTAACGTACCGATTGACAAAGGGAATTGTATACGGATTGATTGAATCCTCGACATCGTGGTTCATCCGATGAGATCATCGTGGAGCATGTGGGAGCCAACATGGGTATCCAGATCCCGCTGTTGGTTATTGACCGAAGAGTCGTCTCGGTCATGTCTGCATGTCTCCCGAACCCGTAGGGTCTACACGCTTAAGGTTCGGTGACGCTAGGGTTGTTAGGAAGACTTGTATGTGATTAACAAATGTTGTTCGAAGTCCCGGATGAGATCCCGGACGTCACGAGGAGTTTCGGAATGGTCCGGAGGTAAAGATTTATATATGGGAAGTTGTCATACGGTCGCCGGAAAGGTTCGGGGGCATATTGGTATTGTACCGGGGCCACCGGAGGGGTTCCGAGGGTCCACCGGGAGGGGCCACCTCTTCTGGAGGGCCTTATGGGCTGTATGGAGAAGGGAACCAGCCCAAGTGGGCTGGGGCGCCACACACCCCTAGGGCCCATGCGCCTAGGGTTGGGGGGAAACCCTAAGGGGGGCGCCCCCTTGCTTGGGGGGCAAGCTCCCCTCCCCTTGGCCGCCCCCCCCCCCTCTAGATCTCATCTAGAGGGGGCCGGCCCCCTTCCCATATAAATAGAGGGGTGAGTGGAGGGCTGCACACAACATCCAACGCGCAGCCCCTCCCCTCCCCAACACCTCTCCTCCTCCATAAAAGCTTGGTGAAGCCCTGCCGGAGTACTGCAGCTTCACCACCACCACGCCGTCGTGCTGCTGTTGGAGCCCTCTTCCTCAAACTCTCCCTCCTCCTTGCTGGATCAAGGCGCGGGAGACGTCCTTGTTCCGTACATGTGTTGAACACGGAGGTGCCGTCCGTTCGGCGCTAGGATCTTCGGTGATTTGGATCACGACGAGTACGACTCCATCAACCCCGTTCTCTTGAACGCTTCCGCTCGTGATCTACAAGGGTATGTAGATGCACTCCTCTCTCTCTCGTCGCTAGATGACTCCATAGATTGATCTTGGTGATGCATAGAAAATTTTAAAATTCTACTACGTTCCCCAACAGTGGCATCATGAGCTAGGTCTATGCGTAGTTACTATGCACAAGTAGAACACAAAGCAGTTGTGGGCGTCGATATTGTCAATTTGCTTGCCGTTACTAGTCTTATCTTGATTCGGCGGCATCATGGGATGAAGCGGCCCGGACCAACCTTACACGTACGCTTACGTGAGATTGGTTCCACCGACTGACATGCACTAGTTGCATAAGGTGGCTGGCGGGTGTTTGTCTCTCCCACTTTAGTCGGATTGGATTCGATGAACAGGGTCCTTATGAAGGGTAAATAGAAATTGGCAATTCACGTTGTGGTTTTGGCGTAGGTAAGAAACGTTCTTGCTAGAAACCTATAGCAGCCACGTAAAAACTTGCAACAACAATTAGAGGACGTCTAACTTGTTTTTGCAGCAAGTGTTTTGTGATGTGATATGGCCAAAGGATGTGATGAATGATATATGTGATGTATGAGATGATCATGTTCTTGTAATAGGAATCACGACTTGCATGTCGATGAGTATGACAACCGGCAGGAGCCATAGGAGTTGTCTTTATTTATTTATGACCTGCGTGTCAACATAAACGTCATGTAATTACTTTACTTTATTGCTAAAGCGTTAGCCATAGTAGTAGAAGTAATAGATGACGAGACAACTTTAAGAAGACACGATGATGGAGATCATGATGATGGAGATCATGGTGTCATGCCGGTGACAACGATGATCATGGAGCCCTGAAGATGGAGATCAAAAGGAGAAAATGATATTGGCCATATCATGTCACTATTTGATTGCATGTGATGTTTATCATGTTTTACATCTTATTTGCTTAGAACTACGGTAGCTTAAATAAGATGATCCCTCGCAATAATTTCAAGAAAGTGTTCCCCCTAACTGTGCACCATTGCGAAGGTTCGTTGTTTCGAAGCACCACGTGATGATCGGGTGTGATAGATTCTAACGTTCGAATACAACGGGTGTAAGCCAGATTTACACACGCAATACACTTAGGTTGACTTGACGAGCCTAGCATGTATAGACATGGCCTCGGAACACGGAAGACCGAAAGGTCGAGCATGAGTCGTATAGAAGATACGATCAACATGAAGATGTTCACCGATGTTGGCTAGTCCGTCTCACGTGATGATCGGACATGGCCTAGTTAACTCGGATCATATTTCACTTAGATGACTGGAGGGATGTCTATCTGAGTGGGAGTTCTTTGAGTAATTTGATTAGATGAACTTAATTATCATGAACTTAGTCTAAAATCTTTACAATATGTCCTGTAGATCAAATGGCCCACATTGTCCTCAACTTCAACGCGTTCCTAGAGAAAAAAAAGTTGAAAGATGATGGCAGCAACTATACGGACTGGGTCCGGAACCTGAGGATCATCCTCATAGCTGCCAAGAAAGATTATGTCCTAGAAGCACCGCTAGGTGACGCACCCGTCCCACAGAACCAAGACATTATGAACGCTTGGCAGTCACGTGCTGATGATTACTCCCTCATTCAGTGCGGCATGCTTTACAGCTTAGAACCGGGGCTCCAAAAGCATTTTGAGAGACACTGAGCATATGAGATGTTCGAAGAGCTGAAAATGGTTTTTCAAGCTCATGCCCGGGTCGAGAGATATGAAGTCTCTGACAAGTTCTTCAGCTGTAAGATGGAGGAAAATAGTTCTGTCAGTGAGCACATACTCAAAATGTCTGGGTTGCATAACCGCTTGACTCAGCTGAGAGTTAATCTCCCGGATGACGCGGTCATTGACAGAATCCTTCAGTTGCTTCCACCGAGCTACAAGAGCTTTGTGATGAACTTCAATATGCAGGGGATGGAAAAGACCATTCCTGAGGTATATTCAATGCTGAAATCAGCAGAGGTAGAAGTCAAAAAGGAACATCAAGTTTTGATGGTGAATAAAACCACTAAGTTCAAGAAAGGCAAGGGTAGTAAGAACTTCAAGAAGGACGGCAAGGGAGTTGCCGCGCCCGGTAAGCAAGCAGCCGGGAAGAAGCCAAAGAATGGACCCAAGCCCGAGACTGAGTGTTTTTATTGCAAGGGAAGTGGTCACTAGAAGCGGAACTGCCCCAAATACTTAGCGGACAAGACGGCCGGCAACACGAAAGGTATATGTGATATACATGTAATTGATGTGTACCTTACCATTACTCGTAGTAGTTCCTGGGTATTTGATACCGGTGCGGTTGCTCACATTTGTAACTCAAAGCAGGAGCTACGGAATAAGCGGAGACTGGCGAAGGACGAGGTGACGATGCGCGTCGGGAATGGTTCCAAGGTCGATGTGATCGCCGTCGGCACGCTGCCTCTACATTTACCTACAGGATTAGTTTTAAACCTCAATAATTGTTATTTAGTGCCAGCTTTGAGCATGAACATTGTATCAGGATCTCATTTAATTCGAGATGGCTACTCATTTAAATCCGAGAATAATGGTTGTTCTATTTATATGAGAGATATGTTTTATGGTCATGCTCCGATGGTGAATGGTTTATTCTTAATGAATCTCGAGCGTAATGCTAAACATATTCATAGTGTGAATACCAAAAGATGTAAGGTTGATAATGATAGTCCCACATACTTGTGGCACTGCCGCTTTGGTCACATAGGTGTCAAACGCATGAAGAAGCTCCATGCAGATGGACTTTTAGAGTCTCTTGATTACGAATCATTTGACACGTGCGAACCATGCCTCATGGGTAAAATGACCAAGACTCCGTTCTCAGGAACAATGGAGCGAGCAACCAACTTATTGGAAATCATACATACTGATGTGTGCGGTCCAATGAGTGTTGAGGCTCGCAGTGGCTATCGTTATGTTCTCACCCTCACTGATGACTTGAGTAGATATGGGTATGTCTACTTAATGAAACACAAGTCTGAGACCTTTGAAAAGTTCAAGGAATTTCAGAGTGAGGTTGAGAATCAACGTGACAGGAAAATCAAGTTCTTGCGATCAGATCGTGGGGGAGAATACTTGAGTCACGAATTTGGCACACACTTAAGAAAATGTGGAATAGTTTCACAACTCACGCCGCCTGGAACACCTCAGCGTAATTGTGTGTCCGAACATCATAATCGCACTCTATTGGATATGGTGCGATCTATGATGTCTCTTACCGATTTACTGCTGTCATTTTGGGGCTATGCTTTAGAGACTGCCGCATTCACTTTAAATAGGGCTCCGTCGAAATCCGTTGAGACGACACCGTATGAATTATGGTTTGGGAAGAAACCTAAGTTATCGTTTCTAAAAGTTTGGGGATGCGATGCTTATGTCAAGAAACTTCAACCTGAAAAGCTCGAACCCAAGTCGGAAAAATGCGTCTTCATAGGATACCCTAAAGAAACTGTTGGCTATACCTTCTACCTCAGATCCGAAGGCAAGATCTTTGTTGCCAAGAATGGGTCCTTTCTAGAGAAAGAGTTTCTCTCGAAAGAAATAAGTGGGAGGAAAGTAGAACTTGATGAAGTATTGCCTCTTGAACCAGTAAGTGGCACAGCTCAAGAAAATGTTCCTGAGGTGCCTGCACCGACTAGAGAGGAAGTTAATGATGATGATCATGAAACTTCAGATCAAGTTACTACTGAACTTCATAGGTCCACGAGGACACGTTCCGCACCAGAGTGGTACGGCAACCCTGTCTTAGAAATCATGTTGTTAGACAACGGTGAACCTTCGAACTATGAAGATGCGATGGCGGGCCCGGATTCTGACAAATGGCTGGAAGCCATGAAATCCGAGATAGGATCCGTGTATGAAAACTAAGTATGGACTTTGACTGACTTGCCCGATGATCGGTGAGCCATAGAAAATAAATGGATCTTTAAGAAGAAGACAGACGCGGATGGTAATGTGACCATCTATAAAGCTCGGCTTGTCGCTAAGGGTTATCGACAAGTTCAAGGGGTTGACTACGATGAGACTTTCTCACCCGTAGCGAAGCTGAAGTCCGTCCGAATCATGTTAGCAATTGCCGCATTCTATGATTATGAGATATGGCAAATGGACGTCAAAACGACATTCCTTAATGGTTTCCTTAAGGAAGAACTGTATATGATGCAGCCGGAAGGTTTTGTTGATCCTAAGAATGCTGACAAGGTGTGCAAGCTCCAACGCTTGATTTATGGGCTGGTGCAAGCATCTCGGAGTTGGAACATTCGTTTTGATGAGATGATCAAAGCGTTTGGGTTTATGCAGACTTATGGAGAAGCCTGCATTTACAAGAAAGTGAGTGGGAGCTCTGTAGCATTTCTCATATTATATGTGGATGACATACTGTTGATGGGAAATGATATAGAATTCTTGGAAAGCATAAAGGCCTACTTGAACAAGTGTTTTTCAATGAAGGAACTTGGAGAAGCTGCTTATATATTAGGCATCAAGATCTATAGAGATAGATTGAGACGCCTCATTGGTCTTTCACAGAGTACGTACCTTGACAAGATATTGAAGAAGTTCAAAATGGATCAGTCAAAGAAGGGGTTCTTGCCTGTATTGCAAGGTACGAGATTGAGCACGGCTCAATGCCCGACCACGGCAGAAGATAGAGAAAAGATGAGTGTCGTCCCCTATGCCTCGGCCATAGGGTCTATCATGTATGCTATGCTGTGTACCAGACCTGATGTAAACCTTGCTGTAAGTTTGGTAGGAAGGTACCAAAGTAATCCCGGCATGGAACACTGGACAGCGGTCAAGAATATCCTGAAGTACCTGAAAAAGACCAAGGAAATGTTTCTCGTTTATGGAGGTGATGAAGAGCTCGTCGTAAAGGGTTACATCGATGCTAGCTTCGACACAGATCTGGATGACTCTAAGTCACAAACCGGATACGTGTATATTTTGAATGGTGGGGCAGTAAGCTGGTGCAGTTGCAAGCAAAGCTTTGTGGCGGGATCTACATGTGAAGCGGAGTACATGGCAACCTCGGAGGCAGCACAAGAAGCAGTCTGGGTGAAGGAGTACATTACCGACCTAGGAGTCATAGCCAATGCGTCGGGCCCGATGACTCTCTTCTGTGACAACACTGGAGCTATTGCCCTTGCCAAGGAGCCCAGGTTTCATAGGAAGACCAGGCATATCAAGCGTCGCTTCAACTCCATTCGTGAAAGTGTTCGAAATGGAGACATAGAGATTTGTAAAGAACATACGGACCTGAATGTAGCAGATCCGTTGACTAAACCTCTCCCTAGAGCAAAACATGATCAACACCAGAACTGCATGGGTGTTCGATTCATCACAATGTAACTAGAATATTGACTCTAGTGCAAGTGGGAGACTATTGGAAATATGCCCTAGAGGCAATAATAAAATGGTTATAATTTCTTTGTTCATGATAATTGTCTAGTGTTCATTCTATAATTGTGTTATCCGGAAATCGTAATACATGTGTGAATACATAGACCACAACACGTCCCTAGTGAGCCTCTAGTTGACTAGCTTGTTGATCAAAAGATAGTCATGGTTTCCTGACTATGGACATTAGATGTCATTGATAACGGGATCACATCATTAGGAGAATGATGTGATGGACAAGACCCAATCCTAAGCTTAGCTCAAAGATCATGTAGTTCGTTTGTTGTAGCTTTTCTGAATGTCAAGTATCATTTCCTTAGACCATGAGATTGTGCAACTCCCGGATACCGTAGGAGTGCCTTGGGTGTGCCAAACGTCACAACGTAACTGGGTGACTATAAAGGTACATTACAGGTATCTTCAAAAGTGTCTGTTGGGTTGGCACGAATCGAGACTGGGATTTGTCACTCCGTATGACGGAGAGGTATCTCTGGGCCCACTCGGTAATGCATCATCATAATGAGCTCAATGTGATCAAGTGGTTGATCACGGGATCATGCATTACGGTACGAGTAAAGTGACTTGCCGGTAACGAGACTGAACAAGGTATTGGGATACCGATGATCGAGTCTTGGGCAAGTAACGTACCGATTGACAAAGGGAATTATATATGGATTGATTGAATCCTCGACATCATGGTTCATCCGATGAGATCATCGTGGAGCATGTGGGAGCCAACATGGGTATCCAAATCCCGTTGTTGGTTATTGACCGGAGAGTCGTCTCGGTCATGTATGCATGTCTCCCGAACCCGTAGGGTCTACACAGTTAAGGTTCGGTGACGCTAGGGTTGTTAGGAAGACTTGTATGTGATTACCGAATGTTGTTCGGAGTCCCGGATGAGATCCCGGACGTCATGAGGAGTTCCGGAATGGTCCGGAAGTAAAGATTTATATATGGGAAGTTGTCATACGGTCGCTGGAAAGGTTCGGGGGCATATTGGTATTGTACCGGGGCCACTGGAGGGGTTCCGGGGGTCCACCGGGAGGGGCCACCTCTTCTGGAGGGCCTTATGGGCTGTATGGAGAAGGGAACCAGCCCAAGTGGGATAGGGCGCCACACCCCCCTAGGGCCCATGCGCCTAGGGTTGGGGGGAAACCCTAAGGGGGCGCCCCCTTGCTTGGGGGGCAAGCCCCCCTCCCCTTGGCCGCCCCCCCTCTAGATCTCATCTAGAGGGGGCCGGCCCCCTTCCCCCTTCCCCTATAAATAGAGGGGTGAGGGGAGGGCTGCACACAACATCCAAGGCGCAGCCCCTCCCATCCCCAACACCTCTCCTCCTCCATAAGAGCTTGGCGAAGCCCTGCCGGAGTACTGCAGCTTCACCACCACCACGCCGTCGTGCTGCTGTTGGAGCCCTCTTCCTCAACCTCTCCCTCCTCCTTGCTGGATCAAGGCGCGGGAGACGTCCTCGTACCGTACGTGTGTTGAACACGGAGGTGCCGTCCGTTCGGCGCTAGGATCTTTGGTGATTTGGATCACGACGAGTACGACTCCATCAACCCCGTTCTCTTGAACGCTTCCGCTCGTGATCTACAAGGGTATGTAGATGCACTCCTCTCTCCCTCGTTGCTAGATAACTCCATAGATTGATCTTGGTGATGCGTAGAAAATTTTAAAATTTTGCTACGTTCCCCAACAGAGGCCACATGTGTGCAAGCCCTACAACCAACATGCATGCAAGGCCCAAAGGAAGCTCGGCCACCCGCATGAGTCTATGGGCTTCTTTTTTATTTTGTTGAGTTGTCTTAGTGGGCTTCTTAGTATAATACGGAGCGACCGGCCGACAACATAACCATGTTTAGTCCCACCAGATTTGTTTAAGGAGAAGTAGGCAGCAAATCATCTATATAACAGGCCGTGCGTGGGTGGTGTAAGGCACAAAGCGCAGAGTGCACTACTCATGTCTTGGTGCATCGGTATATACCGAAACCAAACCAAATTTTTTGGTTAACCAAAATATGGTTACCTATTTTGTACTACCATTTTTGGTTTCCAGTTTAGCAAACAGAATTTAATAAAAAACCAAATGGTGAAAATCGAATTTTCGGTTTCTACCGAACGCCCAGGCCTACACCATGAGACCGCTAAAATAGAAAACCTATCAAGGACAAACCTTTTCCTTGCGCATAATCCACTTGAGCTAGATGATGACGATCTTGATCTCCTCAAGTTGGACCACCTTTCTTGATTGCGCTGACTTGATGAAGACTAGTAGATTGCTCCCCCATACTCCACTATGGGTGAGCCACTCTTCGGCACTAAGGGAGTCCTGGATTTGGGGGTCCTTGGGGGACTAGCCTATCTCTCATGGGTTGGACTGTTGGGCCACACCATATCCGGATCGAAGACCTCTTATGCCTTGAAGGGCACCCCAAGTCATGATGGATGATCTAATGTTTCCTTCATGTAACTGACTATCTGTAAACCCTAGTACCCCTGGTAGCTATATAAACCAGGGGGCTTAGTCCATAGAGGCTAGAGGAACAATTCCCATCCTACTAGTTAGGGTTTAGTTCGTCTGATCTCGTGATAGATCTACTCTATAACCCTCTTATACACAAGCAATATAATCAAGCAGTAATACGTCTCCAACGTATCTATAATTTTTGATTGTTCCATGCTATTATATTATCAACCTTTGATGTTTTATATGCATTTATATGCTATTTTATATGATTTTTGGGACTAACCTATTAACCTAGAGCCCAGTGCCAGTTTCTGTTTTTTCCTTGTTTTAGAGTATCGCAGAAAAGGAAAATCAAGCGGAGTCCAATTGACCTGAAACTTCACGGAACTTATTTTTGGACCAGAAGAAGCCCACGAAGTATCGGAGATGGACCAGGAGAGTCCCCGGCTGCCCACGAGGGTGGGGGCGCGCCCCCCCCCCTGGGCGCGCCCCCCTGCCTCGTGGACAGCCCGGAGATCCCCTGACGTATTTCTTCCTCCCATATATACCCATATACCCTAAAAACTTCGGAGAGCAGAATAGATCGGGAGTTACGTCGCCAGAAGCCTCTGTAGCCACCGAAAACCAATCTAGACCCATTCCGGCACCCTGTCGGAGGGGGAATCCCTCACCGGTGGCCATCTTCATCATCTCGGCGCTCTCCATGACGAGGAGGGAGTAGTTCTCCCTCGGGGCTGAGGGTATGTACCAGTAGCTATGTGTTTGATCTCTCTCTCTCATGTTCTTGAGGTGGTACGATCTTGATGTATCGCGAGCTTTGCTATTATAGTTGGATCTTATGATGTTTCACCCCCTCTACTCTCTTGTAATGGATTGAGTTTTCCCTTTGAAGTTATCTTATCGGATTGAGTCTTTAAGGATTTGAGAACACTTGATGTATGTCTTGCGTGGGATACCCGTGGTGACAATGGGGTATTCTATTGATCCACTTGATGTATGTTTTGGTGATTAGCTTGCGGGTTCCGCCCATGAACCTATGCATAGGGGTTGGCACACATTTTCGTCTTGACTCTCCGGTAGAAACTTTGGGGCACACTTTGAAATATTTTGTGTTAGTTTGAATAGATGAATCTGAGATTGTGTGATGCATATCATATAATCATACCCACGGATACTTGAGGTGACATTGGAGTATCTAGGTGACATTAGGGTTTTGGTTGATTTGTGCCTTAAGGTGTTATTCTAGTACGAACTCTATGATAGATTGAACGGAAAGAATAGCTTCATGTTATTTTACTATGGACTCTTGAATAGATCGATCAGAAAGGATAACTTTGAGGTGGTTTCGTACCCTACCATAATCTCTTCGTTTGTTCTCCGCTATTAGTGACTTTGGAGTGACTCTTTGTTGCATGTTGAGGGATATTATATGATCCAATTATGTTATTATTGTTGAGAGTACTTGCACTAGTGAAAGTATGAACCCTAGGCCTTGTTTCCTAGCATTGCAATACACTTTATGCTCACTTTTATCATTAGTTACCTTGCTGTTTTTATATTTTCAGATTACAAAAAACCATTATCTACTATCCATATTGCACTTGTATCACCATCTCTTCGCCGAACTAGTGCAGCTATACAATTTACCATTGTATTGGGTGTGTTGGGGACACAAGAGAATCTTTGTTATTTGGTTGCAGGGTTGCTTGAGAGAGACCATCTTCATCCTACACCTCCTACGGATTGATAGACCTTAGGTCATCCACTTGAGGGAAATTTGTACTGTCCTACAAACCTCTGCACTTGGAGGCCCAACAACGTCTACAAGAAGAAGGTTGTGTAGTAGACATCAAGCTCTTTTCTAGCGTCATTGCCGGGGAGGTTAGCGCTTGAAGGTATATCTCTAGATCTTGCAATCGAATCTTTTTGTTTCTTGTTTTAGCACTAGTTTAGTTTATAAAAGAAAACTACAAAAAGAAATGGAATTAAGGTTACCTCATATGCTTCATCTTTTTAATATCTATCATGAAAATAAGGATTCCGATAATTGTGCTCAAGTGCTAGAAGAAGAATGCATTAGAATGTTTGGCACTAAATATTTGAATGATGAGCATGATTGCAATGTTGTTAGTATGAATTCTTTGAATATCCATGATGCTAATGATATGCAAAGCCACAAGCTTGGGGATGCTATGTTTGATGAAGATGATATTTTTTGTCCCCCAAGTTTTTATGAGAAAATTTATTATGATGAAAGCATGCCTCCTATTTATGATTATTATATTGATGAAAGTGGATTTGGAGAGGTCATGACTTTATTTTGTGATGAATCCACTATTTCGGAAGAGGTTCCAATTGATTATGAGAAAAAAGTTGCTATCTATGATGATTATTGTGATGACTTGTATGCTATAAAGAATAATGATATCCATGAAACTTGTCATCATGATTTTAGTTTTCAATTGGATTATGCCTCACATGATAATTATTTTGTTGAGTTTGCTCCCACTATTATTCACGAGAAGAATTTTGCTTATGTGGAGAGTAATAAAACTTATATGCTTGTAGATCATGAAAAGAATGATTTATGTGATAGTTATATTGTTGAATTCATTCATTATGCTACTGAAAATTATTATGAGGGAGGAACATATGCTTGTAGGAATTGCAATAATATCGAGTTTCCTCTCTATGCGCTTAAAATCTTGAAGTTATGCTTGTTTTGCCTTCCTATGCTAGTTGATTATTGTTCCCATAAATTGTTTGATCACAAAATCCCTATGCATAGGAAGTGGGTTAGACTTAAATGTGCTAGTCATATTCTTCATGATGCTCTCTTTATGTTTCAATTCTTATCCTTTATGTGAGCACCATTGAAAATCATCATGCCTAGCTAGGGGCGTTAAACGATAGCGCTTGTTGGGAGGCAACCCAATTTTATTTTTGTTCCTTGCTTTTTGTTCCTGTTTAGTAATAAATTAATCATATATCCTCTGTTATGATTGTGTTTTTTATGTTTTAATTAGTGTTTGTGCCATGTAAAGCCTTTAGGACCTTCTTGGGTGATCGTTATTTGATCTTGCTGTAAAAAACAGAAAGTATGCGCTCACGAGAATAATTTTTATTTCTTACCAGAGAGCGATAAAATACCAATTCCAATTTCAGTAGATTAATAAACAAATTTCCTAGGACTTCCTAATTTCTCAGGATTTTTGGATTTACATAAGTATTTGGAACCTATAGATTACTACAGACTGTTCTGTTTTTGACAGATTCTATTTTCTATGTGTTGTTTGCTTATTTTGATGAATCTATGAGTAGTATCGGAGGGTATGAACCATAGAGAAGTTGGAATACAGTATATATTACGCCAATATGAATTTTTAATGAGTTCACAACAATACCTAAGTGGTGATTTATTTTCTTATACTAACGGAGCTTACGAGTTTTCTGTTAAGTTTTGTGTTGTGAAGTTTTCAAGTTTTGGGTAACGATTCGATGGACTATGGAATAAGGAGTGGCAAGAGCCTAAGCTTGGGTATGCCCAAGGCACCCCAAGGTAATATTCAAGGACAACCAAAATCCTAAGCTTGGGGATGCCCCGGAAGGCATCCCCTCTTTCATCTTCGTTCATCGGTAACTTTACTTGGAGCTATATTTTTATTTACCACATGATATGTGTTTTGCTTGGAGCATCATTTTATTTTATTTTGTTTTGCTTGCTTGTTGAATAAAATACCAAGATTTGAAATTCTTAAATATTAGAGAGTCTTCACATAGTTGCATAATTATTCGACTACTCATTGAGCTTCACTTATATCTTTTGGAGTAGTTTGTCATTTGCTCTAGTGTTTCACTTATATCTTTTTAGAGCACGGCGGTGGTTTTATTTTATAGAAATAGATGAACTCTCATGCTTCACTTATATTATTTTGAGAGTCCTAAACAGCATGGTAATTTGCTTTGGTTATGAATTTAGTCCTAATATGATGGGCATCCAAGATGGGTATAATAAAAACTTTCATATGAAGTGCATTGAATACTAAGAGAAGTTTGATACTTGATAATTGTTTTGAGATATGGAGATGGTGATATTAGAGTCATGCTAGTTGAGTAGTTGTGAATTTGAGAAATACTTGTGTTAAAGTTTGTGATTCCGTAGCATGCACGTATGGTGAACCGTTATGTGATGAAGTCGGAGCATGATTTATTTATTGATTGTCTTCCTTATGAGTGGCGGTCGGGGACGAGCGATGGTCTTTTCCTACCAATCTATCCCCCTAGGAGCATGCGCGTAGTACTTTGTTTCAATAACTAATAGATTTTTGCAATAAGTATGTGAGTTCTTTATGACTAATGTTGAGTCCATGGATTATACGCACTCTCACCCTTCCACCATTGCAAGCCTCTCTAGTACCGCGCAACTTTCGCCGGTACCATAAACCCACCATATACCTTCCTCAAAACAGCCACCATACCTACCTATAATGGCATTTCCATAGCCATTCCGAGATATATCGCCATGCAACTTTCCACCATTCCGTTTACTATGACATGCTCCATCATTCTCATATTGCTTCGCATGATCATGTAGTTGACATTTTAGTTGTGGCAAAGCCACCACTCATAATTCTTTCATATAAGTCACTCATGCATCATTGCTATCCCGGTACACCGCCGTAGGCATTCATATAGAGTCATACTTTGTTCTAGTATCGAGTTGTAATCCTTGAAGTTGTAAATAAATAGAAGTGTGAAGATCATCATTAATAGAGCATTGTCCCAAAAAAGGAAGGTCAGATAAAAAAAGGCCAAAAAAGGAAGGCCAAATAAAAAAAGAGAAAGGCCAAATAAAAAATGATAAAATAAAATAATAAAATAAAATAAAATAAAAGGGACAATGCTACTGTCCTTTTTTCCACACTTGTGCTTCAAAGTAGCACCATGATCTTCATGATAGAGAGTCTCTTGTTTTGTCACTTTCATATACTAGTGGGAAATTTTCATTATAGAACTTGGCTTGTATATTCCAACAATGGGCTTCCTCAAATGCCCTAGGTCTTCGTGAGCAAGCAAGTTGGATGCACACCCACTTAGTTTCTTTTGTTGAGCTTTCATACATTTATAGCTCTAGTGCATCCGTTGCATGGCAATCCCTACTCACTCACATTGATATCTATTAATGGGCATCTACATAGCCCGTTGATACGCCTAGTTGATGTGAGACTATCTTCTCCCTTTTTGTCTTCTCCACAACCACCATTCTATTCCACATATAGTGCTATGTCCCATGGCTCACGATCATGTATTGCGTGAAGATTGAAAAAGTTTGGGAACATCAAAAGTATGAAACAATTGCTTGGCTTGTCATCGGGGTTGTGCATGATTTAAATACGTTGTGTGGTGAAGATGGAGCATAGCCAGACTATATGATTTTGTAGGGATAGCTTTCTTTGGCCATGTTATTTTGAGAAGACATGATTACTTTGTTAGTATGCTTGAAGTATTATTATTTTTATGTCAATATTAAACTTTTGTCTTGAATCTTATGGATCTGAATATTCTTTCCACAATAAAGAGAATTACATGGATAAATATGTTAGGTAGCATTCCACATCAAAAATTCTGTTTTTTATCATTTACCTACTCAAGGACGAGCAGGAATTAAGCTTGGGGATGCTGATACGTCTCCAACGTATCTATAATTTTTGATTGTTCCATGCTATTATATAATCATCCTTGGATGTTTTATATGCATTTATATGCTATTTTATATGATTTTTTGCGACTAACCTATTAACCTAGAGCCCAGTGCCAGTTTCTGTTTTGTTCTTGTTTTAGAGTATCGCAGAAAAGTAAAATCAAACGGAGTCCAATTGACCTGAAACTCACGGAACTTATTTTTGGACCAGAAGATGCCCACGGAGTATTGGAGATGGACCAGGAGAGTCCCAGGCTGCCCATGAGGGTGGGGGCGCGCCTACCCCCCTGGGCGCACCCCCTGCCTCGTGGACAGCCCGGAGATCCCCTGACGTATTTCTTCCTCCCATATTTACCCATATACCCTAAAAACTTCGGAGAGCAGAATAGATCGGGAGTTCCGCTGCCAGAAGCCTCTTTAGCCACCGAAAACCAATCTAGACCCATTCCGGCACCCTGCCGGAGGGGAAATCCCTCACCGGTGGCCATCTTCATCATCCCGGCGCTCTCCATGATGAGGAGGGTGTAGTTCTCCCTCGGGGCTGAGGGTATGTACCAGTAGCTATGTGTTTGATCTCTCTCTCTCTCTCTCGTGTTCTTGAGGTGGTACGATCTTGATGTATCGCGAGCTTTGCTATTATAGTTGGATCTTATGATGTTTCTCCCCCTCTACTCTCTTGTAATGGATTGAGTTTTCCCTTTGAAGTTATCTTATCGGATTGAGTCTTTAAGGATTTGAGAACACTTGATGTATGTCTTGCGTGGGATACCCGTGGTGACAATGGGGTATTCTATTGATCCACTTGATGTATGTTTTGGTGATCAACTTGCGGGTTCCGCCCATGAACCTATGCATAGGGGTTGGCACATGTTTTCGTCTTGACTCTCCGGTAGAAACTTTGGGGCACTCTTTGAAGTACTTTGTGTTAGTTTGAATAGATGAATCTGAGATTGTGTGATGCATATCGTATAATCATACCCACGGATACTTGAGGTGACATTGGAGTATCTAGGTGACATTAGGGTTTTGGTTTATTTGTGTCTTAAGGTGTTATTCTAGTATGAACTCTATGATAGATTGAACGGAAAGAATAGTTTCATGTTATTTTACTACGGACTCTTGAATAGATCGATCAGAAAGGATAATTTTGAGGTGGTTTCGTACCCTACCATAATCTCTTCATTTGTTCTCCGCTATTAGTGACTTTGGAGTGACTCTTTGTTGCATGTTGAGGGATAGTTATATGATCCAATTATGTTATTATTGTTGAGAGTACTTGCACTAGTGAAAGTATGAACCCTAGGCCTTGTTTCCTAGCATTGCAATACAGTTTACGCTCACTTTTATCATCAGTTACCTTGCTGTTTTTATATTTTCATATTACAAAAACCATTATGTACTATCCATATTGCACTTGTATCACCATCTCTTCGCCGAACTAGTGCACCTATACAATTTACCATTGTATTGGGTGTGTTGGGGACACAATAGACTCTTTGTTATTTGGTTGCAGGGTTGCTTGAGAGAGACCATATTCATCCTACGCGTCCTATGGATTTATAAACCTTAGGTCATCCACTTGAGGGAAATTTGCTACTGTCCTACAAACCTCTGCACTTGGAGGCCCAACAACGTCTACAAGAAGAAGGTTGTGTAGTAGACATCAAGCAGGACGTAGGGTTTTACCTCCTAGAGAGGGCCTGAACCTAGGTAAACACTATGTCCTGTGCCTACTGTTCCCCATCGATCCAAGGTCCACAGTTCAGGGCCCCTACCCGAGATCCGCCGGTTTTGACACCGACATTGGTGCTTTTATTGAGAGTTCCACTACCGGATCGCCGAAGGATCGATGGCTCACCTGATCATTAGAGACGGCGTCAGCGCTAGTGACATCTTCGTCCCCGAGCAACTTTCGAGTTCGGCGGCATTGTTCTACATTCCGACGCGACCGTCCACCTCAACCAGATCGACAATTTCGCCCCTAGACGGCAAATCAGGTTCGGCAACTTCGAGTACGTCACCGATGCTCAGGGCGATCTGTTTTTCTCGGGTGTAACGCCCCAAGACCGGAGCTTCAGATGCCTTCCAGGGTTTCGTCGTGTGATTTGTTTGGTCTGTTGCTTTTCATCTTTGCATCATGTGCATTGCATCATGTCATCATGCCACCATGTCATTTATTTTTCTTAACTCAACCAAATAAATCGGATGGATCTTTGGTCCATTTAAATCGAGGGATATTCACATGGTGAAATTCTCTTTATAACATATCTCCCAATATGTATAGGGAGGTAAAATAAATATTCCATTCTTTAGGAATCGACCACAACACACTCACAATATAAATCCCTTGGGTTCTTTTGCTTCTAGTTTCACCTCCAAACCTTGGCAATAGTTCTTTCTCCATTTATCGAGGGTCCTCCTAAACCCTCAACATTTTTGTACACCCCTTTAGCCTAGCCCCCATTCAATCTCTTTTGGCTCAAGTCAAATAAGTTTGAATTTAAATTCTCCTAACTTGTCGGAACTATTTTTGTTGAGGTGGAAATATTCCATAAAGTCATACAAAAATGTTCCATAATTTTGTTCTTCTCCATGGCCTCTTCTCTTAATTATTTTTGGCCTATCTCTTTTGATGAAAAGAGAATTTAAGAGAGAGAGAGAGAGAGCCCTGCTGGCCGGCGCATCTGCAGCCTAGTCCGGCCCAAACCTCCCCTGGTCCAGGCCGGCCCAGCAAGCCCCTGGAAGCCTAGCCGCATCTCTCTCCCTCAGCCCCGCTGCTTACCCTAACCCCTCCCGCATCGCTACTCCCTCCTTCCCTCGTTCCCTCACCGCCGCCAGGAGCCATCTCCCTTGAACCCTTTCTCCATCGACCCCTCCTCCTCTCGATCTCCCTCCAGCGCCGCCTCAGCACCGCTCCTCCCGATCCGTGGCCCTCCCCCCTCTGCTGCCCGGATCCTGCGTCGGCCCCTCCTTCCTTGCGCCTCCCTCTCCATCGCTGGATCGCCCCGCCTCTGCCTCTGGCCGCCGCCAGCGAGCAGCTCCACCGGAGCCTTGCCTACCTCACTGGACCACCTCTGCCATGGCCTTCCTCCAGATCCGAGTTGCTGCTCCTCCTCCATGCCACGACCACGCCCCGACCTCCTGCGGTAGACTCCGGGTCCCTGCTGCTCTGCTCCACGCACTCGTCCTGGAGCTCGTCCGCCTCGCCACGCCGCCGCGGCGCCAGGTCCCCGCATCTCCGGCCGCTCCCCTGTATCTCCTCCTCCACCTCGCGTGTGACCTCCCCTGCTGCTGCTGCTCAGCTCCACCGCACCTCCTTCCGTTCCCTGCACCGCTGCATCGCTGAATCAGCACCCGCTCCTTTGCTTTGGGTCCAGGCGTCCCGCGGCCGACGCCCCTGCATCACGCAAGTATCTGCACCATGCCCTTGACTCCTGGGAGGCCCTGCTGCTGCCGTGGTTTTCCTGTGACAAACGAAACGGGCACGCCGCCTCCCCGCCATGGTGCCGCACCCTGTTCATCGTCGTTGTCACCGCGACCCCTTTGTTGGTCACCAAGACCGCCTGGTGCTGCTTTATTTTGGTTCGCCAAGTTCTGCACCGAAACATCTTCACGGTCGACTACGTTTTGCTGTCCCGACCGGAACCATCAAGTACTCGAGACACAATGCACCAAGTACCAATACGAACGTGAATGACTACCATCAAAGTGTACGACTACACGACGCCCGCCAAGTTCGACGACGCTCGCTGCCCGAACGACTACCGCCGACGCGTACCTCTCCATCGCCGTGGGTTTCGTCAAGTTCAACGGTGAACCCCGAAGTCCTCAGATCTGTCAAGTCCAACAATGACTGTGCTCAACTACCCACGACCCCGATCGTCTACAAAACGAGTACCACTACCATCGCCGATGATCGATAGTACAACTACTTCCGCTACCGTCGCCACGAGAAGGACAACTTCCCACAACAACCCGTGAACAACTACTTCCACGACATCCGTGTACCACTACCGTCGCGAGAACGCCTACTTCCTTTGCCGAACTCGAACCACTCCGTAAATGCACCTTTGGAAGGTATAACCGCCGGAACGATGCCCGTCGATCGTATGCATGTGATGTATCATATGAGATGCCCATGTTTGCACCATGGTCGAGTCGCTGCTTGCTCGGCCCTCCTCATTTGCTACTAACCCGTGGGAACCCGGTTACCGGGATCACCCCACCATCTTGCATGACACGCTCACGTCACATTTCTTTTTGCACCGGTATCTCCATGAGCTATCGGAACCGTCATGTTTCTGTGGCATCATTTTCGGATTAGTTGTCGTGGCACCCCTTTCATTTCCACCACGATGTCAAACGCCTCATATCTTATCATGTCAACATTTTTTTAAAATTGCATAAACTTGAACATGACATCCGCATCATGATAACAACATTTAATATGTTTAAAAATTGTTGTTGCATTAAATTGCTAATGCACATGAGGATATACCGGAATTGTTGTTGTTTCTGGCCTCATTTAAAATGCCTAGCTGTGTATTTTCACTCATGTTTCACCTCTTGCCCTATTAACCAACCTTTAATATTGTTGAGTACATAACCGAGAGAGAACTAAATAAGTCATGTGGTGTTTTCTTCAATATGCAACTCCTGGCATATTGAGCTCCACTTAATTTGTAGGATTGCTTGTGCACTTTGCCATGCCATGCTTCATTAAACCGGACATGCATCATACTTGATTGTGCATCATGCCATGTCTATGTGGTGGTTGTTTTACTATGTTGTTTGCTTCTTTCCGGTGTTTCTTATTCGGGTTAGATCTGGTAACGTTGCGTTTGTGAGGATTCGTTCGACTACGTCCATTTGTCTTCTTCATGGACTCGTTCTTCTTCCTTGCGGGATCTCAGGCAAGATGACCATACCCTCGAAATCACTTCTATCTTTGCTTGCTAGTTGCTCGCTCTTTTGCTATGCCTATGTTGCGATACCTACCACTTGCTTATCATGCCGCCCATATTGTTAAGCCAAGCCTCTAACCCACCTTGTCCTAGCAAACCGTTGTTTGGCTATGTTACCGCTTTGCTCAACCTCTCTTATAGCGTTGTTAGTTGCAGGTGAAGATTGGAGCTTGTCCCATGTTTGGAACATGGTTATTTTGTTGGGATATCACAATATCTCTTATTTAATTAATGCATCTATATACTTGGTAAAGGGTGGAAGGCTCGGCCTTATGCCTGGTGTTTTGTTCCACTCTTGCCGCCCTAGTTTCTGTCATATCGGTGTTATGTTCCCGGATTTTGCGTTCCTTACACGGTTGGGTTATAATGGGAACCCCTTGACAGTTCACTTTGAATAAAACTCCTCCAGCAAGGCCCAACCTTGGTTTTACCATTTGCCTCACCACCACCTACTTTTCCCTTGGGAGTCGCGCTCCCGAGGGTCATCTTATTTTTAACCCCCCCGGGCCAGTGCTCCTCTGAGTGTTGGTCCGAACTGAGCTGCCTGCGGGGCCACCTCGGGGAAACTTGAGGGTTGGTTTTACTCCTAGCTAGTCTCATCTGAGTGTGCCCTGAGAACGAGATATGTGCAGCTCCTATCGGGATTTGTCGGCACATTCGGGCGGCTTTGCTGGACTTGTTTTACCATTGTCGAGGATGTCTTGTAACCGGGATGCCGAGTCTGATCGGATTGTCTTGGGAGAAGGAATATCTTTCATTGACCGTGAGAGCTTGTGATGGGCTAAGTTGGGACACCCCTGCAGGGATTGAACTTTCGAAAGCCGTGCCTGCGGTTATGGGCAGATGGGAATTTGTTAATGTCCGGTTGTATAAAACCTGAAGTTTATCTTAATTAAAACACATCAACCGCGTGTGTAGCCGTGACGGTCTCTTGTCGGCGGGGTCCGGGAAGTGAACACGGTGTTGGAGTAATGTTTGACGTAGGTTGTTCTAGGATCACTTATTGATCATAGTTCATCGATAATGCTTTTGCCTTCTATTCTCGCTCTCATTTGCGTATGTTAGCCACCAAATATGCTAGTCGCTTGCTGCAGCTCCACCTCATACCTTTTACCCTACCCATAAGCTTAAATAGTCTTGATCGCGAGGGTGTGAGATTGCTGAGTCCCCGTGACTCACAGATTCCTTCCAAAACCAGTTTGCAGGTGCTCGATGATACCGTACAGGTGACGCAACTGAGCTCAAGGAGGAGCTCGATGAAGATCTTGTCCATTGTGTTGTTTCGTTTCAGTCGATTAGTAGTGGAGCCCAGTTGGGGTCGATCGGGGATCTGTGTAGCATCTGGGGTAGTCTTCTTTCATTTTGGTTCCGTAGTCGGACCTTGATTTTATTCTGATTGATATAATGCTTTGTTCATGTATTGTGTGAAGTGGCGATTGTAAGCCAACTATGTATCTTTTTCCCTTATGTATTACACGGGTTGTGTGAAGATTACCTCACTTGCGACATTGCTTTCAATGCGGTTATGCCTCTAAGTCGTGCTTCGACACGTGGGAGATATAGCCGCATCGAGGGCGTTACATCGGGCTTCTCAGCCTTACCTGCTACAGCCATGGCCTCTGAAGTATTGACCTCGGGGGTCCGATCTCTGGATCGGCCCTTACAACGCAACCAACATCGAGCTCGGAAGCGTCTCCCATGTCTGAAGACCAAGAGTCAACCCTGTTCGGACCATCCCTCCTTGACGAGGATTCGGCCTTGATCCTTGACAAGGATTCGGTGTCTAAAGATAGGGAGTCAACCCCCGCCGAACTCACCCTTCTCTTCCTGGACGCAAGTATGGCACCCAACGATCAAGGTTTTGCCCTGACCGAGCCCGTGCCTCACCCCACCACTGCGATGGAGTACATCTCCAAGGAAACTTCATACGCCACTCCGGCTAGCCTCACCTTGTTGAACGAGGTGCTTGAACGGATCCATATGATGGCTATTATTGACGGACCATCCTCGGCTCATACCCAACGGAGCCTCGAGGTAGGCCACAGGGAATTTTATGTCCCACCCACCACCCACTTGATAGCCATTGTCAAAGATTTAACTGACATGCTAGACTATGCCTCTGAGGAGGCCGACGACATGGATGACAACGAGGAGGCCACAACTTGCATAAACACCGCCCCTCCCATCACCGGCCACTGGACGGCCACATCCACCTACGACATCTACATGGTGGATACCCCCAAGGATAACGACGATGGCGCTAATGGAGATGGCACCCCTAGAAGGGACGGTAACAATCTCGAAGAGAAGCCCCCCCAAACACCAAAGACAACGGTGATGATCCAAGGGGCAGTGTAGCAGGGAAAGCAACACGGGTACCGAAGAAGGGGACACTCCGGAAAATGCGGAGGACCTCGATGACCCCGCCCCCGAGCACTAGTCTGACAGCTCGAAGGGGCATGAGGACCAAGATAACCCTGACGACCTGGATGATTCCGAGGATAGCAATTATATGCCGCTCTCCAAACAAGAGATCAGCCTTGGAGCCAAAGACTTCATCGACCCAGAAGACCCACTGGATCAGGAACGCTTCAAGTGACAACTTACAGCCACTACGCGAAGCCTAAAAAAGCGGCAGCAAAAGATAAAGGCCGAGCAAGATACCCTCAATGATAGATGGAGTAAAGTCTTGGCGGCCGAAGAAGGGTACGGCTACGCAGGGCAAACGAAGAGCTACCCCAAGCGCGGGTTGTTGCCACAATTTGACGGCGAGGCTGTCGAGCCCACACCACCCAGACAAACCCAAGGCAACCAGCCCGACGGCCCCCCTCGAGGAAGGGACATGGCGACCGACGAAGCTAGAAACCCACCTGCCTCTCCCCGCCATAAAGGCAAGGAGGCGGCACAACCAGAATACCAATACAATCTTTGACACGACCTGGCCGCTAGAGACGGTCATTCTAGGTCCATCTACGGGTCAAGAAGTTATCCTCTCGATAGTAGAGATGGATACCAGGCATGGCTTGACGGAAACAACAGAGTTCGGGACCAGCGCCGGGCCAGGATGGACTCCAAAGTTTAATGCGATGTGGCCTGAATAAGGGGCACCGCTCACCCAATGTGCTTCACCAATGAGGTGATGCAGCACAATTCCTAGAAGGGTTTAAACCCGTAAATATCGAGCCATATGATGGCACAACAGATCCAGCCGTGTGGATTGAGGACTTTCTCCTCCACATTCATATGGCACGAGGAGACGACCTCCACGCCATCAAATATCTGCCACTAAAGCTTAAAGGACCGGCCCGACATTGGCTTAAGAGCCTCCCTAAAGATTCCATCAGGAGCTGGGAAGAGCTCGAGGATGCTTTCCGAGCCAACTTCCAAGGCACCTATGTCCAACCTCCGGATGCCGATGACCTGATTCATGTCGTTCAGCAGCCCGGCGAGTCGGCCCGACAGTTTTGGAACAAGTTTCTAACAAGAAAGAACCAAATACTCGACTTTTCGGACGTCGTGGCTATAGCCGCATTCAACATAGTATTCAGGACGAACGGCTCGCATGTCAGCTCGGCCAAGATAAACCAAGGACAATGGCGGCCCTCACCTCCCTCATGACCCACTTTTGAGTGGGTGAAGACAGTTGGTTGGCCCGTAGAAGTACCAACCCAGAAGAACCCGACACTTCAGAAGTTTGGGACGGCAACGGAAAGCTAGTGGGTAATAAAAACAAATGCCGACATAACGGCGCCGAGACCGATGATATGGCAATAAATGCCGGATTTCGTAACTCCAAGTCAGGGTCGTGCAAGAAGCCCTCTAAAGGAAACCAGGACTGACCCACTAAATTGGATGCTATTCTGGATAGGCCATGCCAAATACACGGCACCACAGACAAGCCTGCCGACCATACCAACCGTAATTGTTGGGTGATTAAGCAGGCCGGCAAACTCACAGCTGAAGACATGGGCAAAAGCCCCCGAAGAAAGGACGGTGAGGAACCTCACAGGCCGAACAATGGAGGCCAGAAATAGTTCCCTCCGAGGTTAAAACAGTGGACATGATCTATGCCACTCATATATATACCGAAGAAGGAGCAGAAACGCGCGCCGCGGGGATGTCTACGCCATAGAGCATGTAGCCCCGAAGTTCAACCCGTGGTCAGCATGTCCAATCACTTTCGATCACAAGGACCACCCCTACCAGCATCCGTCATTGAGGATCAGCGGCTTTGGTCCTAGATCCCATTATCGACGGATACCACCTTACCAGAGTCCTTATGGACGGAGGCAGTAGCCTCAATCTGATTTATGAGGACATGGTCTGGAAAATGGGTATTGACCTGTCAAAGATCAAACCCAGTAAAACCACCTTCAAGGGGGTCATCCCTGGCATCGAATCATGCTGCTCAAGCACCCTCATCCTTGGAAGTGGTATTCGGCTCTCCGGACAATTTCTAGAGCGAAGACTTGATCTTCGACATCGCCCCCTTCCGTAGTGGAAATCATGCCCTCGTAGGCCGAACGGCGTTCGCCCGTTTCAACGTCGTCCCCCACTATGCCTACCTCAAGCTCAAGATGCCCGGTCCAAGAGGCGTTATTATAGTCAATGGTAACATAGAGCGCTCTCTTTGGACGGATGAATGTACCACGGCCTTGGCAGCCGAATACAGAGGACCAAAGTGTCTGCCCACCATCAAGGTGCGAGAGGCGAACAAGCGAGCATGGGCCCTATCTCCATCCAAGGGACCTCCCTGTGTTTGGCGTACATAGGATGTAACACCCTCAATGCGGCTATAGCTCCCACGTGTCGAGGCACGACTTAGAGACATAACCGCATTGAAAGCAATGTCGCAAGTCAGGCAATCATTACAACATCCCATGTAATACATAATAAAAAGGGGGAGATAACATGGTTGGCTTACACTCGCCACGTCACATCAGAGTACATAAATAACATTCATCAAACAAACACTCATGGCCCGACTACGGCGCCAAAATGGAAAAGAACCCAACATGCGACAAGGCCCTGAATCAAACCCCAACTAGGCACCACTACTGATCATCGGGAAAAGAAACATAATAACGCTGAGAGTCCTCGTCGAACTCCCACTTGAGCTCGTACCCGTCACCTGGAGCGGAATCACCTGGACCTGCATCTGGAATTATAGTATCTGTGAGCCACAGGGACTCAGCAATCTCGCACCCTCGCGATCAAAACTATTTAAGCTTATAGGAAGGATAAGGCAAGTATATGTGGAGCTGCAGCAAGCGACTAGCATATATGGTGGCTAACTTATTCGCAAAGGAGAGCGAGAAGAGGAGGCAAAGCGCGAGCGAGAAACTAGAAGGAACAACCTGCGCAAGCCTTACTCCAACACCGTGTCCACTTCCCGGACTCTGCCGAGAAGAGGCCATCACGGCAACACACTCGGTTGATTCATTTTAATTAATTAAGGTTTAAGTTATCTACAACCGGACATTAACAAGTTCCCATCTGCCCATAACCGCGGGCACGGCTTTCGAAAGTTCAATCCCTGCAGGGGGGTCCCAACTTAGCCCATGACAAGCTCTCACGGTCAACGAAGGAATAGACCTCCTCCCAAGACGTTCCGATCAGACTCGGTATCTCGGTAACTCAAGACACTTCGACAGGTTAAAACAAGACCAGCAACACCACCCGCTGTGCCGACAAATCCCGATAGGAGCTGCACATATCTCGTTCTCAGGGCACACTGGATAAGCTAAGCGTACGGGAGCCAACGTAACCCAAGTTGCCGAGGGACGGCCCCGCACGGTGCTCTAGTTTGGACCAACACTCAGAGGAGCACTGGCCCGGGGGGGTTAAAATAAGATGACCCTTGAGTCTGCAGAACCCAAGGGAAAGAAAAGGCTAGGTGGCAAATGGTAAAACCAATGTTGGGCATTGCTGGAAAAGCTTTAATCAAGGCGAAATATCAAGGGGTTCCCATTATAACCCAACCGTGTAAGGAACGCAAAATCCGGGAACATAACACCGATATGACGGAAACTAGGGCGGCAAGAGTGGAACAAAACACTAGGCGAGAGGCCAAGCCTTCCACCTGTTACCAAGTATATAGATGCATTAAGATAACATGGCAATATAATGATATCCCAACAAGTAAATAAATGTTCCAACAAGGAACTGCCTCCAAACTTCACCTGCAACTAGCAACGCTATAAGAGGGGCTGAGCAAAGCGGTAACATAGCCAATCAACGGTTTGCTAGGACATGGTGGGTTAGAGGTTCAACATGGCAATTGGGAGGCTGACAAGCAAAAGGTAGGCATCGTAGCATTGGCATAGCAAGAGCGAGCAAACTAGCATAGCAAAGATAGTAGTGATTTCGAGGGTATGATCATCTTGCCTGCACAGTTGTCAGAGTTGACTGGATCCTCACAAGCAAACTCAACGGGATCCTCGGTAGCGAACTCGTCTCCCGGCTCTACCCAACAAGACAAACAAGCAACAAGGATACAATCAACCACGTGCAAGACCAAGCAATATGATGAAATGATGACATGCTATGCGGGATGCGATGCGGGATGCAAAATGCAAGATATGACAGGAAATGCATGAACCTGGCCTCAACTTGGAATTCCAAGGGTGCCACTGGATAGAGGGGATGAAATCGCTTGAAAACGATATAAAGATCATTGGAATCGGAGTTACGGTTTGGAAATGGCAAGCGTTTTAAGATATGACACCGGTCTGCGATATACAGCAAGTAGGCTCCTAAATGCAACGAAAAGAACATGCTACAGACACCAAACATGAAAACAAAATACATGGCAGTGATGTACACAAGATGCTTAACAAAACACTAGCACTGAGCCATAGGCAAATTCATCCATTAAGAGGTTCAAACAAGCATGGCAAAAATGAATATGCAAAACAGATTCCAGACTTAATGAAATTAACACTAGCCTGAAATTTCAGATCACGAAGCCCTCTCCGGAGCAGCAAAACAACATGATAAATGACCTGAACATGACAAGTAAGAATATGGCATGGAGCTACTCAAACAAGCTTAACAAAACACCCAAAGTGACCTGGGGCCAAAAGGGTTCACAAAATACTCTACCGAGCTCACGAACATAGCTCGAACACAATCAGTTTTCAGACTTAGTGAAAACTGAGACATGCAGAAATTTAACTCGCGAAGGCATGTAACCGAGCTCGATGCACTCACTATGGTGCAAGTCATGGCAAGGCAAGCATATAACCAGCAAGAAGGCACAATATTCTAGCTACACATGGCAAGAACAAAGGCATGGCATGCATGGAACACTAACGGTAGCATCGGCAAAATCGCAAACAAGTTGACGATCTGCCCAGATTAACAACGAAGCAAAAGTTGAGCTCGATTGAGTCAACCTAGAGCACTCCACATATGCAAACAAAGACATGGATTAATAGAGCATAACATAAATATCAAAACTCCCTTACTGATCATCCTCAAAAGAGGCACGGATCACTAGGAAACAAGCTGGACATATAGCATCATGATCTAAAATATCCCAAACTTAGTGAAAATCACTAAGTCCTTGGAATCAGCAATCTCAGGTACCTCTCTTCGCAAGCTTGCACAAGACAACACACACATCCTAAAAATGCATGGGTGGCACCTCTGGAAAGAAGACAAAATGCTTAACAATTCATCCCAAAGGGGCACAGGCATATCATGCACGGATTAAACATGGCAAAAATGACAAAAGTGCATGATGAACTAACGGATCTGCAATTTAACTCACGAAGCCTCCTACTAACAGCATTTTGGGAATCAAGATGACCTCAAATGCAAATGATGCAATGGAATGAAATGATGTACATGTCGAGACGAAGATTTTGATATAATATATGCCCAAAACGGAGTTACGGTTACAGAGTTACGAGGCCTCGAACAGGGCATCATGGATCTGAGATCTGGGGACTTAGACGAATTTTTTACCTCCGCGAAAAAGTCAACGCAGGACGAGGTGGAGCGGGATGGAGTGGTTCAGGCGCGGCGAGGCGTGTTTGGATCGCTGACCCGGTGGATCTGGTCCAACCGGATCGGATCGGGCCGGCGAAGCTCCGGCGAGCCCGAGCACTCCGGCGAGGGGCGGCAGCGGGCTGGCGATGCTCCGGCCAAGGGGGGGGCGGCGCACGGCGGCGGAGGTCGCGGGCGGGCGGCGGCTCAGCGGTGGCGGGCGGCGGCGGTCGCGGCGGCTACCGACGGCGGCGGGGCGAAGCTCCGGCAATGGCGCGGCGGTGGTCGGCGCCGGGGCCTGCGGTGGCGGGCGATGCCGGCGTCGGGGAAGGTGGCGGCGGTGAGGCGATGCGGCGGCGGGCGCCGACGGGCCGGGGAGGGCCCCTCGCGGGCTCGGCGGGCCGCGGTGGACGGCGGCGGCGAAGTGGGCGCGCTTGCCCACGTGGCAGCGCGGGATTGGCCCGGACGGATCGGGCGGACAATGTCCGTCGGCGGGCGAAGTGTCCGGCGGCGCACGGGATCTGATGTTTTTTTTTAGACTAGGGTTTGGACGGGGAAGAAGATCCGAATGGAGGGGGTATAAATAGACATAAGTGGAGCTAGGAGAGTCCAAATGAGGTGCGGTTTTCGCCCATGCGATCGTGATCGAACGCTCTAGGACATGGAGCAGAGTTTGGTGGGTTTTTGGGCCAAATTTGAGGGGTGTTGGGCTGCAACACACACGAGGCCTTTTCGGTCCCTCGGTTAACCGTTGGAGTATCAAACGAAGTCCAAATGACCCGAAACTTGACAGGCGGTCTACCGGTAGTAAACCAAGGCCGCATGACAAGTCTCGGTCCAATCCGGAAATGTTTAATCCCCACACACGAAAGAAAGGTAGAAATGACCACCGGAGGAGAACGAAGCGCCGGAATGCAAAACGGACAACGGGGAAAAATCTTGCATGCATGAGATGAACACGTATGTAAATGCAATGCACATGATGACATGATATGAGATGCATGAAAAAGAAAACAACACACGGAGACAAAACCCGAACCCGAGGAAATAAATATAACTTAACGCCGGAAACGGCAAGAGTTGGAGTACAAATTGGGAAAGTTATATCTGGGGCGTTACAACACTCCACCACTACGAAAAGATCTCGTCCCGAGATCTAGGACTGAAAGAACTCCGGGTACTCAGAACGGAGGTGATCCTCGCGTTCCCAGGTAGCTTCACGGTCGGAATGGTGAGACCACTTGACTTTGAGAAATTTGATTGACTTGTTGCAAGTCTTGCGTTCAGTCTCTTCAAGAATGGCAACTGGGTGCTCACGGTAAGAGAGATCTTCTTGGAGCTCAATGTCCTCGAAGTTGACGGTGCGTTCAGGCGTCTTGAAGCACTTTCGGAGTTGGGAGACATGGAACACATCATGAACATTGGCAAAGTTTGAAGGAAGCTCGAGTTGATAGGCGAAGTCGCCTCTCTTGCTGACAATCTTGAAAGGTCCCACGTATCTGGGGGCAAGCTTCCCTTTGATACCGAAGCGACGAGTACCTTTCATAGGAGAGACACGGAGGTAAACATGATCTTCGATCTCGAAAGCCAAATCACGGTGCTTACTATCATAGTAGCTCTTCTGGCGGGATTGGGCTGCTTTGAGGTTATCACGAATGATCTTGCACATTTCTTCTGCTTCTGTGATTAAGTCATTACCCAGCAGCTGACGTTCACCGGTTTCAGACCAGTTGAGAGGGGTACGGCACTTCCTTCCATATAGAATTTCAAAGGGGGCCTTGCCCGAACTTGCTTGAAAACTGTTGTTGTATGAGAATTCAGCATAAGGAAGACAGTCCTCCCACTTCATGCCGAAGGAGATCACACAAGCCCTGAGCATATCTTCAAGAATTTGGTTGACACGCTCGACTTGACCGCTTGTTTGAGGATGGAAAGCAGTGCTGAAACGGATGTTGGTGCCCATGGCCTTCTGAAAAGAATCCCAAAACTTGGAGGTAAATATGCTGCCACGGTCTGAAGATATCACTTGCGGAATACCATGCAGAGAGACAATGCGAGAGGTATAGAGTTCCGCCAATTGAGCTGCAGTGATCGACTCTTTGATAGGCAGAAAGTGAGCCACTTTGGTGAGCTTGTCGATGACAACGAATATAGCATCATTGCCACGCTTGGACTTTGGAAACCCAGTCACGAAGTCCATTTCAATGTGGTCAAACTTCCATTCTGGAATGGCAAGAGATTGGAGGAGACCAGCTGGCCTTTGGTGTTCTGCCTTCACTCTTCTGCAGACATCACATTCGTTCACGAATTGAGTGATCTCGCGCTTCATTCGAGTCCACCAATAAGCTTGCTTGAGGTCCTGATACATCTTCGTACTCCCAGGGTGGATGGAGAGGAGAGAATTGTGAGCCTCGTTCATGATCACTTTACGAAGTTCACCCCTTGGGCACAACAATACGATCCTCGAAGAAGAGAGTGTCCTTGTCATCAAGGCGGTAGCACTTGTACTTGGACTGACTCTTGGCAATCCCAATCTTCACCTTTTTCACCATAGCATCAAGAAGCTGGGCTTGGCGAATCTGGTCTTCTAAGGTAGGAGAGACTTGAAGGTTGGCTAGGAAACCTTGAGGAACAACTTGCAGATAAAGTTTGCGGAAAGCTTCACAAAGCTCGGGTTGATAAGGCTTGAGAATCAGACTGTTGCAGTAGGCCTTTCTGCTCAAAGCGTCAGCAATCACATTAGCCTTGCCTGGAGTATACTCAATACTCGGATTGTACTCTTGAATCATTTTGACCCATCGAGTCTGCCTTAGGTTGAGATTAGGCTGAGTGAAGATGTACTTGAGACTCTTGTGATCAGTGAAAATGTCCACTTTTCTTCCCAATAGAAGATGTCTCCAAGTCAAAAGAGCATGCACAACTGCCGCCAACTCGAGATCATGAGTGGGGTAGTTCTTCTCATTAGGCTTCAACTGGCGAGATGTATAAGCGACAACTTTCTTCTCTTGCATCAATACTGCGCCAAGACCTTGGAGAGAGGCATCACAAAAGACCTCGTATGGCTTGGATTCATCAGGCGGAGTCAGAACTGGAGCAGTGATCAACTTCTCTTTCAAAGTGTTGAAAGCAATATGACACTCCGGAGACCAAACGTACTTGACGTGCTTCTGAAGAAGATTTGAGAGAGGCTTCGCGATCTTGGAAAAAATTTCAACGAATCTTCGGCAATAGCTTGCGAGACCGAGAAAACTGCGGAGTTGCTTCACGTTCTGAGGAGGTTCCCAATTCACAATTGTAGACACCTTCTCAGGATTCACGGAAATGCCCTTGGCAGAGATGATATGACCAAGATAAAGAACCTCATCGAGCCAAAATTCACACTTGGAGAACTTGGCATAGAATTGATGTTCCCTGAGCTTATCGAGAACCAAACGCAAGTGCTTGGCATGATCTTCCTTGTTCTTCGAGAAAACCAGAATGTCATCGAGATAGACCAAAACGAAGTCATTGGTGTAGGCGTTGAAGATGAAATTCATCATGCGAGAGAACGTCGGAGGAGCGTTGGCGAGGCCAAAAGACATGACGGTGTATTCATATGAACCAAAGCTTGTTCTGAACGCTGTCTTGGGAATATCTTCTTCACGAATGCGAATCTGGTGATAACCCATACGGAGATCAAGCTTGGAGAATACTTGAGCACCTTTGAGTTGTTCGAACAGCTCATTGATGTTGGGAAGTGGGTATTTGTTCTTGATGGTCTTCTTGTTCACTGGACGGTAATCAACACAAAGTCGGTCCGTTCCATCCTTCTTCTTCACAAAAAGAACACCACAACCCCACGGAGAAGTACTAGGCCGGATAAGACCCAATCTTTCTTGCTCATCGAGTTGCTTCTTCAGCTCCTTCAACTCTTCGGGGCCGAGCTTGTAGGGACGTTTGCACACAGGTTCCGTGCCAGGTTCAAGTTCAATAACAAATTCAACTGGCCGGTGCGGAGGCATTCCTGGGAGCTCTTCTGGAAAGACGTCTGGATATTCGCAGACGACTGGAATTTGAGAGATGGCATCCAATTCACCCTTCTCATTGAGAGAAAACAGACGGATGGTATTATCCCGAGCGGCAAAGATAATTACATCCTCAGACGAATGAGTCAATTGAATCTGCCTGGCAGCACAATCAAGCTGAGCCTTGTGCTTAGAAAGCCAATCCATCCCGAGAATAAGATCAATATCCGAGTTGCCAAGAATCATTGGAGAAACCAGAAACTTGAAATCACCCAACATGATAGAAACATCCGGAACTATTGAAGTAGCCCTCATAGACTTAGCCGGAGAAACCACTCCCATAGGTTTACCCAACATTTGTGAAACGAAGTCATGCTTGGAAACAAATGATCTTGACATGAAACAATGCGATGCACCAGAGTCAAAAAGAACTTTTGCTGGAAAAGAGTTAACTGGAAAGTTACCCATGATCACATCTGACGAGTCCTCTGCCTGAGCTGCATTCATCAAATTGACCTTGGCATGCTTGGGGTTATGCTTGACCACAGCTGTACTTGCCGATCTCACAGGAGGAGGAGGAGGAAGACGCCTCTGGTTGAAACACTTGTTGGCATAGTGACCCTTCTGTTGGCACTTGTTGCACGTGACCTCTGAAAGCGGACGGTGGTACGGAGCACTCGATCTTGGAGCTTGAGACGAAGTCTTGTTCTGAAAGCCTGGGTTGGGTGGGTGGGAAGAACCACTGCCACCTTTGCTCTTCTGCTGATACGGCTGACGGAACGGAGGAGGAGGAAGCCAGAACTTCTGCTGCTTGGCCACTTGAGTAGAGGAAGAAGGAGTAACATCTCTGACTCGCTTCCTGGAAGCATCACACCTCAACTGAGCAGCCTCTTGCTTCAGCGCCATGTTGTAGAACTCATCGTATCTCAAAGGCTCGAAGAGAACAAGAGCGAGCTGAATATCTTCTCTGAGACCACCCCTGAACTGATATATCATGCTCTTCTCATCAGGCACGTCCTGCTTGGCAAAGCGGGCAAGCTTTTGGAACAATTTGTTGTAGTCATAGACAGACAAAGAGCCTTGCTTCAGATTGCGGAATTCCTCACGCTTGCTTTCAACCACGCTCTGCGGAATGTGATGAGCTCGGAAATCTCGACGGAAATCATCCCAAGTGATAACACGTTCACCTCTGGAATCCTTGTACTGCTGGAACCACTCTGCAGCCTGATCTTTGAGTTGGAAGGAAGCGAATTTCACAAAGTCCTCAGGCCTGACGTTACTGCACTCGAAATGCTTACACAGATCCACAAGCCAATCGTCAGCATCGGTTGCCTCAACACAATTACTGAAAGTCTTTGGCCCGTTAGCAAGGAACTGGTTGAGTGTAGTAAAGTGACCCTGGTTGCTGCCTTGACTCCCTTGACTGCCTTGATTGCGCTCTTGGAGAATTTGCATGATCAGCTGAGTGTTTGCATTGGTTGCGGCCATCACAGCTTGCCATGCCTCTGGAGGAGGTGGAGGTGGTGGCGGATCAGGATTCGGAGTCGTGCGCGTTGGAGGAGCCATCCTGAAGAGGTTGACCACCATTAGCACATGACAGATAAATATTGAAGCTGAATCCAACGGAATGAAAATTGCAACATATAGTCTTCACATCCGAACAAAATGAACGAATGCATTTCTCTTGAAGTGGTCACATATTCCTAAATTGCGAAGCCACGAAGAATCAGGTAGAAGGGGTACAACAACGAGGGATGGAATCATCATATGACGTCGAAGCAAAATGAATGCCACAACTCGAAATAAAACCAAGGGTTGGCTTGCGGAATAAGCCGGAACAAATACATGATAGAAATTTCGTCCGAAGTTTTCGTGGTGGGACCTACACGGGCTCGATCGTACAGCACCATCATGTACAAGGCAGTGCACATGACATACGAAGCGTCCCCGAGTCAGCATAGCCAAGGACTCTTTAAGACACAACGAGACCACTGTAAAATCGACCGTGAATAGGCGAACCACTAGACGTCGAACCCCAATTTCATATCATACATCTGTCGGAAAGATATCCTAAGGCTACTTGAATTCCCACCTATGAAATTCCCGAAATTTTCCCGGTTATGCAATCAGGTGTTGGGGATACAGGGGAGCATAATATCTCACTCAAGCTAGCAAATCCTACATCCAGCTGTATCCATCCTTCAACACATAACCAAGAAACCTTCGGAAACCATCTATCTCAACCTCCGAAAAGCATCCGTTATACAAGTTATGGCGATACTCCCGAACTCCCGCCCCAGTACTGGGTGGCGTCGAGGTTATCTCACCAACGAACTGCATAAAGGAGATTTTCGATGTCGCGCACATATCTCAAGTATTCCAGAATTGCAACGATAAAATTGTGACGACAACACCTCGGAGCTCAACTCCCCGGGACACTGCCACAACCCCTAAAGACAGGAGGCACCAAGAACAATGTTCTCGTCACAAAACCATCGGAACAAAACGAAGATACTCGTGTGATCCTAAAAAAAAATTTTGTGAAATTTGAGAAGAGAAGAGTCAAAACTCTACGTCAGGATGCCTTACCAGAGCGATGAGGAGACTGGGAAGTAA